>NC_091437.1:103536885-103836885 GCF_964237555.1 Oryctolagus cuniculus | reverse complement strand
CTCATTGTGGTTTTGATTTGTATTTCCCTGATGGCTAGTGATCTTGAGCATTTTCTCATGTGTCTCTTGGCCATTTGAATTCCAACTTTTGAGAAGTGCCTGTTCAAGTCCTTTGCCCATTTCTTAATTTGATTTTGTTTGATTTGTCGTAGTTGAGTTTCTTGAACTCTTTATAGATTTTAGATATTAATCCTTGAGGCCAGCACTGTGGCGCAGCAGGTGAATGACTTGATCTGAAGCGCTGACATCCCATATGGGCACTGGTTCGAGACCCGACTGCTCCACTTACAATCCAGCTCTCTGCTATAGCTTGGGAAAGCAGTATAAGATGGCCCAAGTCCTTGGGCTTCTGCACCCACGTGGTAGACCTGGAAGAAGCTCCTGGCTCCTGGCTTTGGATCAGCACAGTTCTGGCCGTTGTGGCCACTTGGGGAGTAAACCATCGGATGAAACACCTCTCTCTCTTGTTGCCTCTCCTCTCTCTGTGTAACTCTGACTTTCAAATAAATACATAAATCTTTAAAAAAAGATATTAATCCTTTATCAGTTGCATAATTTGTAAATATTTTCTCCCAATCTGTTGGTTGCTTCTTCAGTTTGTTGAATATTTCCTGTGCAATGCAGATGTTTCTCAGCTTGATGTAATTCCATTTGTGCAGAGATTGCTGTGAAAAGTCAGATCTTTCTTTTCCAAGAAGCTTTTGCCTATGCCAATGTCTTGCAGAATTTTGCAAATGGTCTCCTCTACTAATTTGATGGTATCAGGTTAATGATTTTGATCCTTGATTTAGAATTGATTTTTGTATAAGATGTAAGGTAGAGTTCCTGTTTCCTATTTCTTCGTATGTAGATACAATTTTCCCAGCACCATTTGTTGTTTATCATCCCATTAACAAGTCATCATCCAGTCTTTTTAAAATATTCCTTTAAAATTAGTAATTCCATGTGTAAAATATGTATTAATACTCTCAGCTTCTGGGTACACACCTGTGAACAATTAATCAGTATAAATATTCCATTAACTTAGGAATCTCTTTACTCAGTTGGAGTCATGCTTGCAACTTTTGATTAGTGAATTAAATGTATTTCATTTTTAATTTAGAATATCTGAATATTTGTGATGTCTATTTAAAAATTTTCATTTTGTAAATATTGGCTATACTTTAGTCACATTTGTACAATGATCCTACTTACATTAAAATATTTTTAAAAGTACTGTAATTTTCCTTGTTGTTTGTGGTGGAATAGCCTTTTACTTTCCTATGATAGATGCTCCATTGCTTTCTATTTAAAATCCCTGATAACAGATAACATGGTAAAATGAATACCTCCTATTAAGATGATCTCTTATTTTCCTTGAAAAAAGATAATCATTTGCCCTCAGGGTGGCTTAAAGATTAAATGATATAAGTATAAAAAATTCCTGACATCATTAAATGAAAATTATTTTTATTTCCTTAATTTGCTTGGAGGGTTTTACCTATAGCAACAATTCATTTATGTATTATAGATCTGACACCTAGAATCATGCAGAAAAAAAAAAAAAAACCAAAGAGATTCCTTAAACTATCTATAAATTATTGGCACATATTAAGAGTCTTTTCTTCTGGCTAAAATTCCCTAGGTCCTTCAAATTTTCCTTAAATACTGTATTAAAATATTTTCTCACCAGACACAGAGAGCTTGCATGTGATAAAACTTGTTTGCCCATGTAAGTGTAGTGTCAGTCACCCCACACAATGTTTCAGAAGTGATCTGACTCCTGCAAGGTAACAACGCTGGATGACACATCTCATTCCGGATGTGGGATTTCTGTAAAGGTCATGTTAGAGAGTTTTTTTTTTTCTTCTTCAATAAGGTAGGTCACTCTGTTGGTACATTTTGAATTCATGGTCAACCAAACGACTGCAATTCCGTTTATATGGATTTCTCTGGAGTCTGTTATTTCCCTACTTTCCTTGTATACTTGGTTTTTGAAGCAGAGTGTCTATACATGTTTTCTATTTTACTTTGCTATTAAACAATTTAACACATTAATTCAATACCTACTACTAGTAATTAATTTAACACCTAATAACTACTCTGGTCTAGTTTATCCTCTAAACACAGATATTGCAATGAAAAGTCAGACACAGTCATACCCATGTTCAGAACACACAATTAAATACAGGGATAGTTATGAAAAAAGCCAAACTCAGTGTGGTGGATGTTTACTTAAGTTTCAAAGCCTCCAACAAGTGACCTGCCTCTGAGAATTTGGAAGGCTTTGATTGAATGCTGAGTCAAGTGCTTAATGTTGTCCATAAGAAAGCATGGGAGTGTGAAGCGAGCTGAGCACAGCAAAGGGGTGTGCTGGACAGAGGACCAAGCGTGGCAGAGCCTCACAAGAGGCAGTGAGGATTGGCAGGCATTTGTTTTCGCAGGTAGCTGAGGCTTAAGAGGAAATCATTGCGGGGGGGTGGGAGGGTGGGGGAGGGATTGATTCATAGAGTGAAGAGTGTGTGTACAGGTAGGCAATAGGAAATTAGAAAGTGACTTTGGGTCGTGAACCAGTATGTAAGTTTTTAGAGTATTTATTAGAACTTAAAGAATGAAGTAGAGGCACTTGGTGATTGAGAAAATTATAGATTAAAATCTATAGTATTCCCTTAGAGGACAGAGCCTGAACCAAGGAAAAAATTTGTTTCCTTAGTCGTGTCTTCTCTGTGTATTATGCATAAAAACATTGAGCAAAAAGTTTATCTACTGCCCTATAATGTAACTCTGCTAGAAACAGAAACACCACTCTGGGCTATGGATACAAATTGATCCAAATTATTATCCATCTATTAATATCTCTGCATTTTTCTATAGATTCAATTGTGCAGTTGTTCCTATTTCTATCATTGGTTTCTTCATAGTTTCAAAAAGAAAACTATAATTCCTATTGTTAAAAACGGTTTGAATGATTACATAGATGGCATACAACCTTTAAACATTTGTCAAAAAGCAGCAGTGCATGATGTCTCTATGTGTGTGTATATATATTTGTATGGTGTATATACATACATTACCTATCCTCTATGCATATTGAAATGATTTGACTGTCACTTAAACTTTAAAAGGAAAACTATGCCTAAAGTATGAGTAGATTTTTGGCTTAATTCTTTGCAGAGCTTGTCAAGCCAAAATACAAATAGAAGACTTGCTCACTTATTGATGTTTCATTAAAATTCATAGTTCTGAATAATCTTATTTTAGCATCTGAAAGAACCAATTCCTTATACACAATAGAATCAAATAAAGCCACAACTAAAATACCATCTATATTTAACTCCAAATTATGTTTCATATATTGTTGAATGGTGTTTTGTGATTTTAAATAGATTTACAAAGCCTGCTGCTTCAATAAGAATAAAACTTTATAAAACCAATGTACTGAAAGGTTAGAAGGGTAACACTTTTATATCTCCAAATCGGAACTCAGAACAAACTCCCAAACAGACTTACAGAAACCAGGACTTTTTGCTGCAGTAGCATAAAAACCCACACAAACATACAAATGAGTTTTTTTTTTTACTGTAATAGAACTTAATAGATGCAGTTTGTGGGATGTTTTTTTCCTCTGTAACCTTGCTTTTTCTACCTGTCATTTATTCTTAACCATCTCTGTCTTCTGTTCTCTGTCTACCTTTTCTGTGTCCCTCTGCAAGGTTTTTTCCCTATTATTGTACTTTCTTCTTTCTTTTTTTCTCTAGGCATCCCCCAGGCCCATGCCACTCTGGACCCTTCGTTGTTTCTTTCTTCTCCTAGCAGTTTCCTTAATATGCCTACTCTCTTTTGTTTTTAAATATTTGCTTTTCAGTTCTTGTCTGTCTTCAGTTGGGTCTTTTCTAACTTGAATCAAATTTGCTTTTTGGTATTTTTCTTCTTATTCATTGGTTGCTTTCTCTGTGTATTGCTCTAGATTCTTCTTGTGTGAATTTTCTCTTTATGGATATATATAGATATATCAATATATATATATTGATTTATTTATTTCCCCCTTTGGTCTTCCCTCAGCTTCCTCTATTGACTCTTTAATTCCCTTTGTAATTCCACTATGTGTTCCACATTTCCTTCCTGACCCTTTATATCTCTCTTATTTAAGCTTTCTCCTATATATTTTGTCATGTAAGTAAGTCATAGTGAGAATGCAATAATAAAATAATTACAAATATCATTTTTTGAAAATCACATGAGAGTATTTGTTTTTCATTGTATTATTTTAACCTGATGAAGTTGAGTGGATGTAATAAAAGTAGTCTTGTTTTTTTGATGCACAATTTATTCAAGTGTTTTAAGATTATCTTATGTGCTGTATATCCTGTTCATTTTCCTATTACTACCTTGAGAAACTTGAATCTTTGCTTAGAAGACCAAAAGGGACAAAATGAGAAGCTCAATTCAGGCTGTTCTTTGATGGAATTGATTTACAACTTTTTGCTTTTGTCTGTGTGATGCAGGGAAATCTTAACCCAATCCACATGTTTCTTGCATGCATACCAGAGGGCTTTCCCCCTTTATTGGTGGGTGCTCTGAATTTCTCACTTTGGACAAGAGGAAATGATAATGCTGATCTTTCTCAACAAAGCATATTAAGCTTATTGCAGTATGTGATGTTACTTAAATTTTGCAGAGAAATATTTCCTAGGAGACTTCTAATGCAAAAGGTACACTCTTATTGTCTTTCTTTGTTGCTATAAATTAAAGCACTACACTGATCCTACATTCATTAACAAGTTATTCATTTTGTCCTATATGATTTGCCAAATATATTGCAGAATGTTTAGTATGATGTCACTCTTGAACTATCATATATATTAAAGAATTGTCAACACTAAAAATGCTCTGCAAACATTTGGGAAGTA
This sequence comes from Oryctolagus cuniculus, assembly GCF_964237555.1. NCBI lineage: Eukaryota > Metazoa > Chordata > Mammalia > Lagomorpha > Leporidae > Oryctolagus > Oryctolagus cuniculus. The sequence continues at coordinate 103,831,996 of NC_091437.1, read as the reverse complement.
GAAGTACTAATTTTGCAGTCTTGTGACAGAAATATTTATTTCCAGGCTTTTGACTTATTTCTGATACTCTAGGGGGACAGATTTTTCCCTTTTTGTGTGCCTATATTGCATCACACAAAGAACTTTCCCTATACCGTGCTGTACTAAACACTAGCCTTGTTCCATTTGCTTTGTTTTTGTTGTGAACATAATTTTTTTTAAAAGCAAATGTCAACAAACTTACTTAAGTAAATGGATAAACACATGTTAGTGTACACAAATAAAAGGGAGTTCTCCTTTTTGCTTTCCCCTCCCCCACAAATAAAGTCCTATTGTGGAATGATGTAAACAAACAAAATATCAATTGCATATTTTATAGATATTTTTGTTCTTATTTTTAATTGTGGAAAATGGCAATTTTAGTGAGAATTTAAAATGTATAGACATTTTTAAAATATTGTATTTATCTGTATATGTTTATTCATATATATTTATCATCCATTCATTTATATATTTTGAGGAACTGAAAGCAATCATCTATGACACTAGGAAATAAAACTATGTGCATGTTTGTATGCACATGCACACTGGGACAAGACTAGATGATGGATACTGTACAATGATTAAAATAAAGCATCCATCCTGATGCACATAGAATTTTTAAGATAACAGAAAATCTTTTCATTTTACCTTAGAAGATACTCCAATTAATCTCAGAGAGTGCATATTACCATTAAAACTTGATAATTTTTGAATATAAAGAAAAATTAAAACTTTTTGATATTAAAAATAAAGTTTATAGTTATACAAAATGGTGATTCTGATATTTCCCTAGAAAAAAGTGATAATGCAACAAAGTCTCTTTGTTGAGAAAAAGTGGAGTATAACACTTTTTGTTTTTAATTTTTCAAAATATTCTTAAAATCTCATAATATTATTTTAAATCTTGCTTTGCCTTTGGCTAACTGAATTACATTTGGCAACTATTGATTAGTACAATTGATTACTGAACAGCAACTACTTTAGAACCATACTTTTGGAAGAAAAACAATGAGAAGTCACCCAAATATAACATTGAAAATAGGAATGGCTTATATACCATGGTAATTTTCCCCCTTGATGTTTGTACAGCACAGAACCCACAAAATTGCCTACTAAATGTTATGTTTTCCAAAACCAAAAGAAACTGCAAGTTAAGCTCAAACTGAATTAAGATGGAGAGACACAAGATTATGGAGATATATGGGCAGCAAATCATTAGCCCACACTGTGTACTGACACTAAAGAAATAGTAAAATGCATGTTTTATATGCTTTGTTTTGCTTTATAAATGTCAGTTCACCCATTGTATCCTAATTTGTTGTCATCATAGTGAATATTATTGAATTCATTCTAGTGTCACACCTCAATGTCATAGTTCAACTTCTAACACTGTATGAAAACAAAACTCCTTTTACTTTTACAATTATAAATGAAGGACTCTTTCAGCCTTCATCTAATTTTTGAAACTAGAAAATTTTCCAACTACAAATAATGTTAACCATGTATCATACCTCCTTTTTTCCTAAGACATTGTACAATAGAAATTTTGATTAATTTTTAAATGTTTATTTAATTTCAACTAGTTGAAAGGCACAACTAGAGAATGGGAGACACACACAGACACACACACACACAGAGTGAGAGAGAAAGGGAGAGCAAGATCTTCCATCTGCTGATCTACTCCTCAAAGGCCCAATACAGCCAGTGGTGGGCTAGGCCAAAGTCAGAAGCAAAGATCTCCATCCAGGTCTCCAGCATGGGTGGAAGGAACTCACGTAGAACCCAAGTAGAGACACTGATCGTTATCATCTGCCCGGTAGGATGCATTCATTAAGGTGAATTGTGAGCAGAGAAGCCATGACTTGGACAGGCTCCCTGAGAGGAGATACAGGAATCCCAAAGTGGTTTCTTAATCTTATGCTCCACTATGCCTATCCCACACACTTTGATTCTTCAGTGTAATTTTAGGAGTTGTTCCCTCTAATGCACATGAAAGAGTTATTAACAAGACAAATACTGAGTATGAGATTTGATGATTGGTAAATACTTTGTGTCTCTGCAGTTTTTTTTTTTTTTAAATAAATTTTTAAGGTAAGTTCCCTTAATTTGATATTATTTACTTTCTTTAAAATAGTGGTCTTATAGTTAGATTTTTTTTTTTTTTTTTTTTTTTTGGACAGGCAGAGTGGACAGTGAGAGAGAGACAGAGAGAAAGGTCTTCCTTTTCCGTTGGTTCACCGCCCAATGGCCGCTGTGGCCGGCAGGCTGTGGCTGGCGCACCGCGCTGATCCGAAGGCAGGAGCCAGGTGCTTCTCCTGGTCTCCCATGGGGTGCAGGGCCCAAGGACCTGGGCCATCCTCCACTGCACTCCCGGGCCACAGCAGAGAGCTGGATGGGAAGAAGAGCAACAGGGACAGAATCCTGCGCCCCGACCAGGACTAGAGCCCGGTGTGCCGTCACCGCAGGAGGAGGATTAGCCTATTGAGCCTTATAGTTAGATTTTATATTTTAAGAAAGATTGTTCTACATAGTAATACATTGAGTAATTTTTTAATACTCATAAGAAAACTTAGGAAAATTCATAAAATCTATATATTCCAAATCAGACCCACATAATAACAACTCAGGTACATATGGGAACATGTTTCTAAGAAACAAGACATCTAAGGATTTTATTGAGTCTATTTTAAGAACAATAGCCATTCATGACATACTTAGCTTATGAGTGTGACACACACTGTATATTTTATCACTTAGAATAATTTATATTTATTCCTTTAAAGAATATTTTAAAAAAGCATTGTAATTGAAGGTTTTTCTGTTCACCTCTCTGCTACATCAAACTTGCCAGAGCTACAAATGAGTTTGAGAAAAGAAGAAAAAGACAATATAATTTAATATCTGGAAATTTCAGTGATCTAAAACATGATCTTGCATGTTGGAGGATACTGAAAAATGAGTGAATCAGAAATGGGTCAAGTAAGAGTCAATTTGTGGTGTCCGCATTGTGTTTGGTACAAGGCATGCAATACTCAGGTCATTCACTCTGCCGTGGTGTGCCAGTCTGGCACCAAACCTTTGACCAAACACCATGACCTTTGACAAAGCATTGTTCCTGATACAAATTTGTGAGTGGAAATGCCTCCGGTTAACTTTCTTGGCTTTGATAACCCATTACCTGGTGTGTTAAATGTGAGAGTAAACCATTAAAAGGGGTGCTTGACAGAGGATTGATTTCAGAAACTTGTTATTTTTTTTTCTTTTCCTTTTTTCTTTAATGAAGAAAACTAGTATTTAGTGCCCTGGCATGAAAGAAGCAGAGGATGAGAATTTAAAATGATAAAGACTGAATGGGATTTACATACTTTCCTTTCTTGCTTTAGCCTTTGTCACTGTAATGCAAATGTCAAGGAAGGAAAAATCAAACATCTCAGGCTTTAGGACTGGAGGATAGCTCATACGTCCGAAAATGACTGAACTGAGAACATTTCTCAGAACGTAGCTATTCTTGTGGCAACGATTATAATAGAAAGGAAAAATGGGGCAAAATTAGGCAATTCTTGGGTTTTTATAAAGAAATCTTATGCACCTCCTCTAATGTGGTACTATGTGTTATATCAGCTAAGGTGGAAAATTGGAGAGAAAAAGAGCCTTCCTTCCAAGTCAAGCTTGCTCGGCGTGATTCTTGTAACGGGAGCCTGCTCAGGAAGATCTCAATTTCGACCAGTAGATGTCACCCCAATCAACAGAAATACCCCAGGGGCTCGGCAAACATGTTAAGAAGCACTAACCCTAAGACACAATGAAAATAAAACTCATCAGTGATAAATTCTGAATGAAACAAACAAATAAAAAAGCTCGGAATAGTTTGCGTTTTAAATTTCTTAAGCTAAAATTTCGTATGCTTTTACCTTTGTAACTGGAGTGGCTAATAAGGACCCTGGGAACATGGTTCCAATGCCGACGCTGTTAGGACCGATGCCCTCTGTTTTTTTTTACTGCCCTTGATGTATGGAGTAGGCTCACCGGTCCACTGCCAAGTTCCTGGGTCTGCTCTGTAACCTTGCCTGGACTTTGACTCACTCTACGATCTGGAGTTAAATTGCATATGAAACAGATTTGCAGGGGATGGTCTGTATTGTTCCTATTGCTACTGTTTAGGAGTTGTGGGTGGCAAGGGGACTGCCTGTTGCCCGCACTTTCTCGTTCTTCTCTGTCTTGCGTTCTCTTTCCCAGTTTGAAAAAAATTCATAATTTTATTGCTTTTTTTTTTCTTTTGCCTGTCTCCAATCCACTCTATGTTAGAATGATTTCTATGCTAATGTTTTGTGCCATTTGGCAGGTTTTTGTTTTGTTTTGTTTTTCTTTTTTGAGATGGGAATACAATAAATCAGCCTCTTAGGATCAGCCTCAGCTTCAAATTTAAATGCCACCAAAAAGAGCATGCGTCTTCCCAGCCTCAGAACTTCATGACGCTTCATTTGTGCACTCACAGTTCTGCTTCAGTTCATTCTGGGTTAAGTGCCTATGTGGTTTCAAAGAAGATCCCACATTGGAAAATTTTGTGAAGCCCTCTTGCTGCCCATTGGCCATCCCTTCTATGTACATCATGTACATCCCTTCTATGTATTTTGCAGGACCCCTTAAATCTCTTCTTTTTGATGAAATCAAGTGGATGAAGACAGGAAAAACTTCACTCCATTTTTAGTTTTAAATCATGGTTTCCACACTTATTTTTGCAAATGCTAGATGGTAGATATGCTTATTTGAATTAGCATGGCCTGATTAATCTGAGACAAGGGTATAGTTGCCTAAGCCTGGTTAGCTAAGCTCTCTCTTTCCTGCATCGGATGGTAATGTCACCTTCTACTGTATCTTATAGAAGATGTTTAGCATTGACTGGAATTCAGATAACCTGAGGTGATATGTTTAGCTTGTCCTGAAGCTTGTCCTAAGAGTGTTCTGGTTTTTTCCAAGTCCCTTGAAGTGCTGGTAAAGGTGACAGCCTCACAGATCTCTTTTGTTCCAGTCTAAAAAAAATCAGTCGGATTTCCATTAGTCCTCATGGCTCTTTTGAACACCAGGCTTTTATTTCATACTTAAAAGAAAAATCTGTCAAGTATTTTGGTCACCAAATATATCCTACCTACAAATGTCAGATGGTGATGATTAGATCCTATATACTAGACATCCATTTAAAAAAAAAATCAGACTTCTGTCACTCTAATTCGCTGTCTTTAAAATAACGACCATTATTTGCAATACTTATGATATTGTGTCATCGGCTAGGACTAGGCTGTGAGAAAAGGTTGGATGGTAAAGATCTATAATGTTAGAAATCCCCTAGGGAGAGAATGAGAGCAAATGAAAGGTACACAAAGCTACTGTGCTTTTTTCTTAAAATGTATAAGTGAATAATATGGAATAATAGAAGTATGTATCTTCTTGCAGATGCAAACAGAGAGAACTGGTGCATAAATGTTTTCACCAGAAAAAATTGTATCATCAATTATAAGAAAAACCAATTGTGTAAATCTAAATATGATATTGTCCCTTTAAATGTTCTAGCCTTTTCAGTGTTGCTTGTCTCTCTGGCTCTAAGGATGCTTGATCCTCTGTTCTGGAATTCTCTCAATTAGTTTTGGATCTGTCACCCTAAAGTCACTGAAATTGCTATTCTAAGACATTTCAATATTTACTCATGACATTTTTCGATTCTCAACACATAGGAATTCTTAGAAGTTTTGAATTTACTTTGTATCCTTTAGTCCATATAAATCTGGCAATCAAGATTTCTCTCCATTTAATTTGCTTTCTGTTGAGGATTTAAATGATATTATCCTGAAGCTTTAGCCAGCCACTTCCAGTCCCTAATCCTTGGCCTTCCTCAGTGGTAAAAGGCTGCTCTCGGTTTTCATGGTTCGATTTAACCCTCCTAGTTAATCTCTGACTTCTGGTAAATTGCCATCATGTTTAAAATCTGCAATTGTAACTCCTTTCCTTTAACAAAAATCCTGCACACAAAGGACAATATGACTAACTTATATCACCTTATTTTTTAATTTAACTAAGAGCAGTAGAAGAAAGTCACTGCCGATCAGCTCCAGGAATATCTTAACTGTCATCAGATCTAGAATGAATTTCAGTCAGGATTTTTGTCCTTTCATAGCACGTAAATTGTACTTCTTAAAGTCAGAAATGTTCTGGCTGTATTGCTGGCACTCTCGGGCTCCTTATAGAGTTGCTGCTCCTGGGCCTTTGGACTGGGCAGCTGCTGCTGTCCAACAGGAAAATGCATTTATTAAAATGAATTTCTATTCCACAAAGGTTTTGCTGGCATTGTTTGTTGATTTTGTTTCTCATTGAATTCCAGTTTCTCTCAGCTAGAACTCATCAACAGATTATGTCTCTTGCGTAATAGGGTCCCTTGAGGGTTAGTTCCAAATGCTATAGAGATTTGTATGTTCACATGCATAGGGCTCTGGAAGACACTCTCTATTTGGCCATATACACATAGATGACAAGCAGGTCATTTACTCCACTTCAAGAAATATTATACAAGTTCTTCTCAGTGGATCTGTTTATTTGGCTGGTGGACTTACTGTGGGGAAATGGCCAAAGTTTTCTAAAATTGAATCCAGATAAGAAAGAATTCCTTGAGATTGGATCTTGTCCCTAGGTCCATCAACACTCTTGCATCATGTTGAAAGTTGGCAACTCGCTCATAGCCCTATTCCCAAAGGATGAAACCTTGGTTTTATGCTTGACTCTATTCTGTCATTTATGAATTGTCCAAATATAAATATTAAACTATCATATTTTCCTTTGAGAAAGATAGCAGGGATAAGGTAAATGATATCTACTGAAGATTGAGAAGTGCTGCTTCTGATTACTTATTTTCACTTGTGTAATACTGAAATATATATTAATTGAATGACTTGAACAAGTACTTTCTAAACCCATGCATTTCAATACCAATTTCAGGAAAACCAAACAATTTTTTTAACCTCCTGAAAAGTGTTATATTGAACTTGATTCACTTCCTGATCATTGTGAGAGAGGAATGGGTTTAGAGATTCCTGGGTGTCGAATTTGTTTCTCTATCTTGTTCTTGTTATCTAGTTAACTGGAAATTAAGTGGCATCAGAGAGTCTACCATAATGGAAACTGCAATTCTTGCTGAATTATGATCAGAAGAATTTTTACGATTTTAGCAAGAATATCCAACTGTCAATTGTGGGGAGCAACTCGGATTAGACTAAGTTACTGGAATTAAGACTTATTCTATGCATCTGCTCTCCCACAATATGGCGCTGGGAGAGCAGGAAACAGCTTCTACACAGCTGCTTCCAGTTCAACTAATAAACAGCAGGACCTGCTCCTGATTGGAGGAGAGCAGCGCGCTCGGCATGTGGGTAGCAGAGTTGGGATTGGCGGAAGAGGACTATAAAGGAGGAGAGAGACAACATGCACCAGGAACATCTAGAGGGAACATCTATCTGAAGGAACACCTGAGCAGCCCCCAGAGAGCCGGCCGGTGGTGTGCCGCTCCCCTGCGGAAGTGGGGAAAGTGGCAGGGGGAACCGCCCTTCCACGGAGGTGGAAGGGACGGTAACCAACCTGGGAAGAACCAGCAGCAAACCCGGGGAGGGCCGAGCAGACAAAAGAACAGCGCAGGGTCCTGTGTCGTTCCTCCACGAAGAGGGGGAGCGACATAATGGTGCCGTGACTCGGATAGGAAGCCTAGGTAGGGTTCTGTGTCGCTCCTTTGCAAAGAGGGGGAGCGACAGTCAATGGATCATGAAACAATTTGTTTCTTATATAACAACCACACTTCCTCATGGATCCATGCAACTGGAATAATACTTGAATTTCAATGATCACATTGACAGTTCACAAGGATGTCTATGACTAACAATTGAGTGTGTTTCCAAGGAGAAGTTCACTTTGTTACTAAAAATGGTATGAAACAGAGGATTGATTATAAAATTCTATTTAGATCTAGTCATGATATTTGATCAGGATGCAGAACTATATACATTCTATTCTAATCCTGGATCTCCATCCTGTGGGCTGTACAGGCTGTAAAACAAGGCAAAATGGCAATCCTTTCATATTCATTTAATCCACAACATTTTTCATAAAATTTTTGTTGCTTTCGGTATACACCAGGGAAGCAATTTGTAAAGGCAACATGGTTCCTGTGAAATGCACCACTTGGGGCCAGCATTGTGGTACATCAGGTTAAGCTGCCACCTGTGATGCCAGCATCCTATACTGACACTGGTTTGAGACCTGGCTACTCCACTTCTTATTCAGCTCCCTTCTAATGCTCCTGGGAAAGCAGTGGAAGATGGCCCAAGTGCTTGAGCACCTGCCACCCACATGGAAGACCCAGATGGAATTCCAGGCTCCTAACTTTATCCTGCTCCAGCCCTGGCCATTGTGACAATTTGGGGAATGAACTAGCAGATGGAAGACTCTCTCTCTCTCTCCCTCTCTCTCTCTCTCTGCCTTACAAATAAATAAATCTTCTAAAAAATGTGGTACTTGTAATTAAACAGATGATGTATACCATCTTGTTGTATGACCTGATGAAATAGATGAATTTCCTTAAAATGGAATTAGGAGTGTTTCAAAGGATTCTTTTGAAGCTAAAAAAGCTAAAACTTTTTCTCTTACTATAGTTACTAGAAGAATAAATTTAAGATATATTTATATGGAGCTCTTACATATGTAACGTTAAAATAATCTAGAAACTTTTCCATTTCATTGGAAGTCATGGGATTGTTCTTGCTCCTTACCCAAAGACATAGGGGTCTATCCACTCAATCAAACTCTCATGAAACAAAAATGAAAATACAGGATAAATGATATTTCTAGATAAATGCAGAGGCAAATGTGAGTGTACCTTTTAATTTATTTGTGCTATTTGGTTCTATAAGACAAGGGTTCTATACATCCTTGGCAACACTGATGCTTGCAATAGAGGGTGAAACTTTCCTTGTTGAAGAAGGATAAGATGGGATAAATCCAGGGTCAGAACTGAATAAATGAATATGGTTCTATGCATTGTCTAAGGTGGCAAAAGGAGATTTGTTCATGTTTCCTTGAAAGCAGAGTCAGGTGACATAAAGATTTGTGTCTTAAAGTAGAGAAGGAGGAGGAGCAGGGAACACTAATGTTTTTATTAATATTACTGAGAAAAAAAAATTAATATTACTGAGAGGAAGGACATTAAAAATAACAGAAGTTGCAGTAGGTGTTGGTATTTGCATAGTCATAGGTAAGGCCATGCTGTATGGGTGTCAATAGAACTGAGAATCTGGGCTGCTTAAACAGAATTCTCTCTCACCTTTGCTTTCCATTAATTTGCTCCCTCCTTTTCCTTATTAAGTTCTGTCTGTTAAATTGAGGATTTACCATTTGTTCTTAGAAGGAGTATAGAAATATTGCAGTGCTTTATCCAAATTCTTTCTTCAAGGGTTGACTTTGCCTTTCTCAAGTTGCTGGGTGAACTGGTCACTGATAGCTTCTAGCTTAATCCTTCATTTGGCACTGCCCTGCCCAAGGATATGCCCCATGACTGGCTGGTGAGGGGATAGAGAGACTGCATTAATTGGAAATAATTCTGAAGAGCCATTCTAGTTCTCCATATGAGTGGCTGTATTGTACCATTGGAGGGTCGATTTCTTACACGCTCTGTCTGGCTTTCCCCACGTCCCACCAAGTGTAACTGCCAGTAGAACTTTCCAATAAAACTTCTGAATTCAACTCTTTGCCTCCAAGTTTGTTTCTGGAGAGCCTAAACTAAGAAAGAAAAGGGGGATTTTTAGTGATGGTGGAAGTGGAAATGCTTTTCTTTGGCAACTTCTTAACTCTTGAATTAGTAACTGTATTACCCTAAAATCAATGTTCTTGGTACACAGAGTCAATTTTGCTTCTTTTTCTGGTCCCAGTCATCCCAAAGTATCCTTTCTAGGCTTTCTTATCCCAGAGTTTTTTTTTTTTTTTCTTTTTCTTTTCTTTTTTTTACTAGAAACCTCAAAGTACTTCTTATATTTATTATTATTATTATTTTTTTTTTCATTTCAAACTTGATTTAACTGGCAGAGAGACAACAGGGAGAGTGTTCTGCCAAACACTGGTTCATTCCTTAAATGCCTGTAAAAGTTAGGTTTGGCAAGGCCAAAGCCAGAAGCCTGGAACTCAATCTGGGTCTTTTTACTTGAGTTGCCATCTTCTGTTTCCATGGATGCATATAGTAGGAAATTAGAAAGAAGGGTAAACCTGGGAAATGAAACCAAGCAAGTGCCTTAACTGCTATGCAAATTCCCTGCCCTCTCCCAAACTGAGTAATTCTAACAAAGGAAAATTACTCTCCAAAGAACTCTTCAGAGTTTCCAGGTTAGACACAATTGAAAAGAAATATTTCACCGGCGCCGTGGCTCACTAGGTTAATCCTCCGCCTAGCGGCGCCGGCACACCGGGTTCTAGTCCCGGTCAGGGCTCTGGATTCTGTCCTGGTTGCCCCTCTTCCAGGCCAGCTCTCTGCTGTGGCCAGGGAGTGCAGTGGAGGATGGCCCAAGTGCTTGGGCCCTGCACCCCATGGGAGACCAGGAGAAGCACCTGGCTCCTGCCTTCGGATCAGCACAGTGCGCCGGCCACAGCGCGCAGGCCGCAGCGGCCACTGGAGGGTGAACCAACGGCAAAAGGAAAACCTTTCTCTCTGTCTCTCTCTCTCACTGTCCACTCTGCCTTTCAAAAAATAAAAATATATATATCTTCTAGTGTTGTCTTTAAACATGTTGCAAACCAATATCAACCCCATTATTGATCTTGGAATTTTTTATATTTCCCTTAGATTGTAAGCCAATATCTGATTAGGTCACTTAAAGAAAATTCTGTTTCCAGTTCCTCATTTCCATTACTGGGGAGATACCAGTTGTATCCTGGTGGCTACTGCTAATGAATTGAATTAAAAATCCACCAATGGTATTTGTGGTCTTTTTGTTTTGTTTTGAATCTACATTGACTTATAAACATTATTAAATGCTAGAGCAAATTCTATAACATATTAGAAGTCTACTGACTAGGTCATTTTCCTCTCAATTGCCCTCAGTTTCAAAATTCTTTTATTCAATTAAATAATTATGACTTAGTAATAGTATGATTTATATGCTTGATTTTTCTTACTGCTGTGTATTTCCAAACATGGACTGTAAATTTTAAGAAAACTGTTGTTTTACTCCTGCATTTGCTAGAGCATCTAGTGTAGTAGTCATTAAACTTACAAGAATCAATCAATTATAGCCGTGACATGCAGTTAAGCTGTGGAAAACTAAGGCTGAAATCTAGGTGGCACAAATTATAACTTTTTACTCTACAGAAAGGAACTCTTAGGGTTGTGGTTAGGGGTGGGATTTTAGCAACAGACTTGGTTAAAATCCCTGAACCACAAGATTCCAACTGGTGACTTTGGCAAATCACTCAAAACTCCTGAATTTTAACTCTCCCTCTTTAAATGTAGGAGTGTGAGAGTAGCAATACCCCAGAGTTATCACAGGATTGATGGCTCACTGAATACCATGATAAACAAATTACTGTTGAAATCTTTACTTAATGTATACTAAACTGATCTTCTGTAAAAAAAAAAAAAAAGAAAAAAAAGAAATTATCAATTCCCAACTTGACTCTCACTGGGATTAAACATGACAATAGGTCTGATCTGATTTCATCATCATTTAAAAAATCATCTATTATTTTTCACTTTATGTTTCTGTGTGGGAGCAAACTGTTGAAATCTTTACTTAATGTATACTAAGCTGATCTTCTGTATATTAAGAGAATCAAAAATGAATCTTGATGTGAATGGAATGAGAGAGGGAGTGGGAAAGGGGAGGGTTGTGGGTGGGAGGGACGTTATGGGGGGAAGCCATTGTAATCCATAAGCTGTACTTTGGAAATTTATATTCAGTAAATAAAAGTTAAAAAAAAACAAATTACTATTATTGTTACATTGAAAATTCTCAGAACAAAATTTTTGATAACTGTTGTTAAAATAATAATGTAATATGTTGTTAAAATTGTATCAAAATCAAACACTTATTTAATATCTTTCTAATTATCCAGAACATGAGTTCATACTTAGAATAATATATATTTTAGGGAAAGAGTTAATGTCAAAATATGATCATGTGTACAATCCTTCTTGAATATTCTGACGAAAGAAATCAAAAGGAGGGAGCACAATGATTTTTGTACCCATTTATTCATGCTAGATCTTCATCATCTGCTCTTGTCCATCATCCTTTACCAGGTTATTATTTCTAATATTCTGTGAAACCTCCTAAAAGCATCCTGTTTTTCTTCTTCCATGTCTCTCATACTAAGAACCAAGATGTCTCATCTTGCAGTCTTCCAGGCATCAATCTTCCTTCTTCACTTGAGGCTGAAACAAAGAGTTGAAAGTGAGCCACTGTATTAGTTATTATTGTTATGAAACAGACATCCACACATTTAGCAGTTTAAAATAGCAAACATTTACTATTTCATAGTTTCTGTGAATCAGGCCTCTAACATAATTTAGCAGGGTACCTCTAACTAAAGGTCTCTTGCGAGTTTGTAGGTAGTTTAATGGTCTCATCTTTAGCAAGGTCTCACATGCAGGCTTGATTGGGAGAAGTCTATCTTAAAACTGACTTGTGAGACTGCTGACAAGCCAAGACTGTGCTCTTCACTTGTTACATAGAGTATCTCAGGTACTTACTCAGTGATGACTGGAGGCTTCCCTCTGCTGCATGCCCTATGGTTTCACTCTGAAGCAGCTCACAAATGGCAAAAGTGACATTTCATCAACTGTCTGCCATATGCTGTTCATTTGAAGCAACTCATGAGTCTATCCTTTGCTCTAGGTGAGAGGAGTACAGAAGGGCATAAATTCCAGAAGACAGGGTCATTGGCGTCATCTAACCGTGACTGTGATCCTATCAGTCATGACTGAGAAGCGTAATGTTCCCCAGATACACCTGGATTAATGTGTTGATAACCACACTACTTTTTTTTACATTTCTCTAAAACATCTTTGCTATGATGCCTATTATACTTATTTTCCAAGGTTTACTCATTTGCATGAATTTGGTCAAAAGTTTAGCATTTTAAATGTTGTCTGGAGCAAAGTGATTCATTATGTGGACTGGAAAATGCAGGAGCTTATTTATTATTTATTTTTAATCCTGGATGCATAATGTATTCAATGTTGATTCTAGCTTAAGAGTTGCTAAACAGCTGTCTCTTCTTCATTTATAAAAATAAGGCAACAATTTTAGATTACCAAAAATGGAACAATGAGTAACAATTAAAAAAAAAAAAACTTCCCTGGAGTACTTTGAAATCAGTGATCATAATGCCAGTACTTTTTAAACAGCAAAAGCAACTGAAGTCGTATTTGTACTTGGGGTTCACAGATATATTTTACATTGCTTAGAAACAGTTTACTCATGGAAAATTCTTACTTTCTGCTTAATTTATACAGTGATTTTGAGGGCTCCTATTAGTACATGAACTTCTTTTGTAAAGTTAAGAGTGTTAATAGAACAAATAATCCATTCCATAAAATTAATTTAAATAGACAACCAGCTTTTTGAACCAGTTACTTCGAACTCAACCATTCATTTTCTTGTCTTAAATGTGAGTTTTGTAGATAGTTGATGACAACTATCTCAACTTGGAAATGCAATACCAACTTTTCTTGAAGTGGAAACGGACCCTTCAAGTCTTATGTTGGCATTACAAAGTTAAAATTAGATCCCACTTCAAACAGGCTTCTTTAATTAGGAAGTATTCCCAACAAAAGACCTCATATCCCAATGAACATTGAACCCTTATGCTAATTGGATGGCCACTGCATAAATTTTGGGTGGATCTGAAGAAAGTAGTTGTTATTCTGGCCTGAGTTTCCAACCACACTCATTTTGCTAAATTGCAATTTCTTTGGGAAAGCAGTCTGATAGGCTAAAAGTGTTACTAATTCTATTAAATATCCCCTTTTGCATTATTCTTTTATATTTAATGATCAAAAAACTTACCCACTGTCTATTTTTAAATTATATAGTTCCATAAACAGATTGAAATGGTTGAATAACCACCTCATGGTAATTGGGTTTTCCTGAATGTCTGCCTTGTTCTTTCTAATTTTCTCAACGTGAAATTTTAAGTTATGCAAATCAAAATTATGTTTTTAGAAATATGTCATTTTATAGTTCGGTTGGGAAATTTAATTTGAAGTTGCTCAGGGGTGATATTTATGTTCTGGGACAATACACTCAAACCCAAGCAGTCCTGTAATAGGGTGAGCAGCACACGTCTCTCTTCCTGCTCTTCCTCCCTGTGCCCCTTCTTCCTTCCCAGTGTCGGTGATCCAAAGGACCTGTCCCTGTCATCCTGAAGGAGCTTTTCAAGGACAGCAAAGCCATAGCAAATAATCAGAGACCTAAATTATTTTTAAAAGTCTAATGGACTTCATTTTATCTGCTGAAGGAGCCATTTCAAATATATTCCTGTGTGTGTGTGTGTGTGTGTGTGTGAGAGAGAGAGAGAGAGAGAGAGAGAGAAAGAGAGAAACATTTGCCAATATCATACAGAAAAAAATTTCAGCTGGGTTCATTTTATGTTATCAATCAGTCATTTCCAGACTTTTCTTTCCCTTCCATGATTATGCTTCTATTTTTTTTTTTTTAATTTATTTGACAGATGGAGTTAGACAGTGAGGGAGAGAGAGACAAACAGAAAGGTCTTCCTTCTGTTGGTTCACTCTCCAGATGGCCGCTATGGCCAGCGCTGTGCTGATCCTAAGCTAGGAGCCAGGTGCTTCTTCCTGGTCTCCTATGTGGGTGCAAGTGCCCAAGTACTTGGGCCATTCTCCACTGCCTTCCCGGGGGCCACAGCAGAGAGCTGGACTGGAAGAGGAGCAGCCAGGACTAGAACCGGCGCCCACATGGGATGCCGGCGCCTCAGGCGGAGGATTAACAAAGTGAGCCACGGCGCCGGCCCCGGTTATGTTTCTTTTGTACTCTTCTTTTCCCATATATTTTTCTTTTCTTTTACTTGATTTAATTCCTGATTCACCTTAATATTATTTTAGAAAATTTCTCTTTACTTCTTTTAAAGCCAGAGAGACACAGAGTAGAGAGACAGAGGGTGAGACTGAGAGACAGAGAGAGAGGGAGTGAGAGAGACAAAATTCCCATTCATTGATTCACTCCTTAAATGCCCAATGACCAGGAATGGGCAAGGCCTGAGCCAGAAGCCAGGAACACATCCAGGATTCCAATATAGGTAGAAGAAATCCAATTACTTGAGATATTACTGCTTCCTTTCAGGGTCCCCATTAGCAGGAAGCTGAAATCAGGAGCTAGCATGGAGACTCAAACTCAAGCACTCTGACCTAGGACATGGGTGTCTCAACCAGCATATTAATTTTTAGAATAAGTGCTCAGCCCAACTGATTTTTTTATTTGTTGTTCTTTGTTTTTTCAGCATTACACAATCATTAAAGAAACTTCATAATATCTGTATCTGCAATTTGTAAACAGTTTGTTGAGCTTATATATGTTTAATTTTACATTTTTCTGACATTGATTTTTTTCTTTTCTCTGATGTCTTTTTTCATGTAACATGATTTTATGTTCTTGCCATCATCAGTTTGTCATCTTTTCTCTTACAGTGGGTCAGTATTTTGTTACGAATAACTAGAAGTCCTGAAGCGACTTTATCTTTTGATAAGATTTGGCTTTCTTTTGAATTTTTTGTGTTAGTTTCTTTATTTTGGCCCTTATTATAAAGTATAAATTAAAGAATTAATTGAGAAGAGGACATTGAATGAAATGTTCCTTTTCTTCCTTTATAAATTCTTTCTGCCTGGATTCTGCACAGAATCAAAATACAAAACACTGTACACATGCTAGGTGCTTAATCAAGTGTTTCTTTATATGACCCATTCAGTAAAAAAGTAATAGCTGACAATTTATGAATACATATATATATATATTTATGAAAAACAACCATCTAGAAAGTAGATTGCAAGAATTTGGTTTGCATAGAATTTTATGAACATATAATTCTGAATTGTGTGTATATTTAATGTCTGAATTCAGTATTATATTTAAATTGGCTTGTACTTTAAAAATGTACCTTAAATATGTTGCTTAGTTTCTCTTTAATAACTTATTTTTATGCCTATGCTTATTAGAAAATATCAAAAATCTCACTGTTAATCATGAATTCTGCTGATGTGTAATAATTCATCTTATAATTCTATGCTAGTAGGCATTTAGATTACTACCTCCATGTTTTTTTATTTTTTTTTTTCATTTTTTTTGACAGGCAGAGTGGACAGTGAGAGAGAGAGAGACAGAGAGAAAGGTCTTCCTTTGCCGTTGGTTTACCCTCCAATGGCCGACATGGCTGGCACGCTGTGGCCGGTGCATTGTGCTGATCCGAAGGCAGGAGCCAAGTGCTTTTCCTGGTCTCCCATGGGGTGCAGGGCCCAAGGGCTTGGGCCATCCTCCCCTGCACTTCCGGGCCATAGCTGAGCTGGCCTGGAAGAGGGGCAACAGGACAGAATCCGGCGCCCCACCAGGACTAGAACCTGGTGTGCCGGCGCCACAGGCGAAGGATTAGCCTATTGAGCTGCGGCACCAGCCACTACCTCCATGTTTTTATCAGGCACAATGCTGCAGTAAAACATAGCTTTGGAAATCTCTATCATGTGAGTATTCTCGTATGATGGTCTTCCAAGCAGAAACTGCTTGTCAAATAGTCATAATAATTTTCTTTCTAAAATATTGTGCTCAATGATATCTCTACAACATAATGTATATAAGCATTATCACTATAATTTAATTAACATAAACTAAGAAAAATAATATTTAGATTTTACTTCCTGGTTTTCCTTTTTTGATCCCTCAAAAATATTTTCTATATTTAACACTATTTTTATACATTTTCTCTGAACCTGTCTTCTTTTGTTCAATCTTTCTTTCTTTCTTTCTTTCTTTCTTTCTTTCTTTCTTTCTTTCTTTCTTTTGACAGGTAGAGTGGACAGTGAGAGAGAGAGAGAGAGACAGACAGAGAGAAAGGTCTTCCTTTGCTGTTGGTTCACCCTCCAATGGCCACTGTGGCCAGCGCACTGCGCTGATCCGATGGCGGGAGCCAGGTACTTATCCTG
The DNA here is from genome assembly GCF_964237555.1 of Oryctolagus cuniculus. NCBI lineage: Eukaryota > Metazoa > Chordata > Mammalia > Lagomorpha > Leporidae > Oryctolagus > Oryctolagus cuniculus. The sequence continues at coordinate 103,814,748 of NC_091437.1, read as the reverse complement.
GTCTCCCATGGGGTGCAGGGCCCAAGTACTTGGGCCATCCTCCACTGCACTTCCGGGCCACAGCAGAGAGCCGGCCTGGAAGAGGGGCAACTGGGACAGAATCCGGGGCCCCGACCGGGATTAGAACCCGGTTGCCAGAGCCGCAAGGCGGAGGATTAACCTAGTGAGCAGCGGTGCCGGCCTAATATATCTTTCTTGATTAGTTCTATGGCTTTATATTACATGAATTTGACTTTTGGCATATTATTCCTTTTGGTATTGTATATTATAGATATTATCTTTCAGGTGCTGGCTTTTTGATTGGTTTAGGGTTCTTTTGGGGAGAACGCTGATGTTTAAAAATGAAGGTGTTGCTAATCCCTTTCAAGCTGATATTTCTGAGTCTAGTAATTGACTTACTCTCTACCATTATCACTAGCACGTACTTGACATGCAGTGCAGCCTCTTGAGAGAAAGAGGAACAGAGGCAGACAGATATCACAACAGACAGACAAAACGTGATAGGTTGCAAGGCAACCTATTACTCATTTAACATTACTCATATAACATTGACCAAATTTTGTTTTACTTCAATGTATCTATTTTAGAGTTATGTGTTGCCTGTTAGGGATACTGAAATAAATTTGAAGTATCTATAAGAAACAACCCATATAGATAATATTAGGGTATTGATTTAAAAATGTATAATAATCCAATGAACTCTATTAAAGGTAGAATAAGCAAATAACGACTATTATGCAAATGAGAAAAACAATTCTCATCAAACCCTGAGGTCCAACAATGAGTATTTTCTAGTGAAAAGTAGAATCTTGGAATTTCTCATTAATTAAAAAATAGTTCCTTGATGTGCTTTGTTAGTTGGTTTAATTTGTGAATCCAAGTGATCTGTCTTCTGCAGTTAAGAATGTGCTTTTTCTGAAAACGCTACTTTTTGATTTAGGAGCTTTGTTCTCCATTTTCTCAAGTATGCCCTAGAAATCCCAAGTTCACTCCAGGTGTAACTGTCAGCCTTCTTAGTTCACACAATTTGGGACATTTTGACTTCTACAGCTGCTGCTGCGTTCCCTTCCCTTTTCCTTGCCCCCTTCTTCCTCATTTCTTCCTCCTTTCACTATTTTGATATGATAGCTGTGCTAGGTTTGTAAACAGATTATGCGGGCATCTCTGTTTTGAAATTGTAGCATGCATTTTGTGTCACACCTTGTAATTTTTACCATATTGGAAACTTTTGGCAGCACTGGGGTGACATTGTTCAGATGTTCTTAGATGTGATAAAAGGCCTACTCTTTTCTGGTTGTTTTCCTGCTTATCCTTACAATTCCAGTGTCTTATAAAAGAGCCAAAGAGGATTAGCTCAATTGAACAAAATCTTTCTTCCATTTTATAGTTCTTTTTCAAACATCAGAAAATAAAAACACTTGAATCTTCATTGCATGGGAATGGCCTTCCGTAAAATTCAAATTACTAAAAATTACTAAGTTTTTAGATATGTGTGTGTTCTTATGACAATGAAGACCTCTTCTTTTGTGGACTTGTTCGACACCTGTGAAGGAGTTAAATGCTAGAATCAGGCCTTATATAAGTTGACTGAAGTGTAGGAATATCAGAAGTTAGTTGGTTAGTTTAAACATTAGTTGAGACTTTCATTGCTTGAACAAGCATATCTTGACCAGTCCAGATAAGTACTATTTTGAAATGGAAACACATCAAGACACTATATAAATTCTAAGATTTTTACCCAAAGTAAGAAATGTAGATGATTAGATTCCTTTATTAAGCAACTAGATTTTAATTAAAATATAAAAACATATTGATAAATATCTATCGTCTAAATGTGCTACTCCCTGCAATAAGACATGAAAAGATGCATGTAGTACAGTATCCTAAAAATGCATCCCTCTAGAATCAATTTCACTACAAGCCATAGCAATCATGGCTAAGAATATATTTTAGAGGATACACTTGAGGAAAAGCATTACAAGATAATGCTAATCATCCTCAAATGTCAAGATTAGTGTATTGTTAAAAAGATGTGTCTGTGTGTGCTTGCCTTCACATGCTGTGTGTGTGTGTTGTATGTGCATGCACTATCTCCTTTAATGAAATAATTGCTCATTTAACTTCTGTTTCCATATAAGAGTTGAATATACTGAATTGAGTGAGAGTGGTTAATCCAACTCACTGTCAATGTGCTTGTCAGGAGTATTTTTTCTCATATCTTTCTCCAAAGCCCTTACTTGCCTTTCTCTAAATTTCAGGAAACCTTTTTCTCCTTTTTCTTCTGTGACAGGAAGACAGATACCCAATGTGATATGCCTAACATTCTAGGGAAACCCTAGTGAAAATTCCAAAGAAACTGAATGAATGTAAGAGAAATTTGAATTCTATGACAACATGTGAATACCAAAGAGAATTAGACCATGTGTTTTATATTAAAATAAATTCCATATACAGTAAGGATTGAAAATCTGAATAGCATTCAGAATTTAAAAAGGGTTGTTTTTCAAAATGTAAATAGTACACAAACATAGCATATTTATTGAATTTTACTAATCTGAGTATTCTCATGGATTTTTATTTAGTGTATTTTGTTGTCTTTAAAAGAAAATAAAATTGGTTTACATTTAAATATCAATTTGCCATAGCTCTTTTAATTCACATTGCTTCAAATATTTGGATGAATGTCTTAAATTTTTGTATGATTCTTAGGAATTTGGATTTGGCCTTCCTAACACTTACTGTTATTGTGAAAGAGAGATAATGTCATTTCTTAGATTTCCTGGGTTCATCATCACATCAGAATCAAGAGCACACATTTTCAAATATATTTTAAATACCTAATTGTCAATTTCTTGACAATGTCTTTTATATTTGTTTTATTGTATGTCTTCCCTTATTTTATTTAAATTCATAAGTTCTCAATGATTACATTGTATAATTAAATAAAGATGCTTCCAATGGCCCACCCTATGAAGAATGCATTATTGTGCCAGAAAATGATGACTGATGGATGGAGTTCATGCATTTGAGAGTTCTGAGAATCTCTTAGAATATCCTGCTGCAGACACCTTTTTCACCAAATGGTTTCTTCAAGTTCTGCACTACATATGTGGCAAATTTCAAATGAGGCTTTTGCGGACTGTCTGTGGCTTCTTCATCTGGGGCTGAAATGTTTGTTGCCTTTGCAATTTGCACTGATTGCTTAAGAAAGAATGGTTTGTTTTGCAAGGGCTGCTTTTAGTTTAGTGGGTTCTGTGCATACTTAGCTACAATGCTTTTATTTTGTGGTGATGGTTCAGATTGTGTTTTTTGGAGGCCTTTATTGCATTCTTACAAATTACACATATTGCAGAAGGGCTGTTTTTATCCATACATGGAGAAGAGACACACATGGTACTTGACAGAGTACAAAGCAAGATGAAATGGGTGGATATCACACTGACAAATATATGAAAATGATAGTCAAGAAGAAGCAAAGACACTTTTCTAGAGTTCTTATTCCAAGTATCAGAGCTTGATATATTAAATCAGTTTTATTATACTTTTGTTTAGATACCTTTTGCAATTTCAGCAAAAATAATCAGCTTGTATGAAGTTTCCAGGATAAATAAGAATAATACTAACATTGTATTACTGTTATGTATTTTATATTATGTGTACTGAGTGGCATTATGGACACAGTGTCATTTAAATCTGTATCCAACTTATCAAAAATAATTCTTTTCTTCACTTACATTAAGAAGTAAACTGCAGTATAATTTTAAAATATTTTACCTCAAAAACAAAAGAAAGAAAGAAAGAAAGCGAGGTAGAGCTAGGAAGGTAATTCATGTTCTTAGAATTGTATCTACAAATCACATTGCATTTGTTAAAAACCAATTAAAATTAAAATAAATAAATAAATAACAATGACTGAAAGATAGAAAGAAAGAAAAGGAAACTTGAGCAGGAAGTCCTAATCTCTTATTCTAGCTTTGTTGAGGTACAACTGACAAATAAAGATTTCATATATTCAAGGTGCTATACAATACAAAAAATAAACTGCAGAGTCAACATTGTGGCACAACAGAGTAGGCTACCACTTGTGATGTTGGCATCCCCTATTAGAACACTGGTTTGAGTCCTGGCTGCTCCACTACTTTATTTTATTTTTTTAACTTTTATTTAATAAATATAAATTTCCAAAGTACAACTTTTGGATTACAGTGGCTTTTGCCCCCCATAACCTCCTACCCAACCATCCCATCTCCCACTCCCTCTCCCATCCCATTCATATTAAAATTCATTTTCAATTATCTTTATATACAGAAGATCAATTTAGTATATACTAAGTAAAGATTTCAACAGTTTGCACCCACACAGAAACACAAAGTATAAAGTACTGTTTGAGTACTAGTTATACCATTAATTCACATAGTACAACACATTAAGGACTGACATCCTATATGGGGAGTAAGTGCACAGTGACTCCTGTTGTTGATTTAACAGTTGACACTCTTATTTATGACGTCAGGAATCACCCGAGCCTCTTGTCGTGAGCTGCTAAGGCTATGGAAGCCTCTTGAATTTGCCAGCTCTGATCTTATTTAGACAAGGCCACAGACAAAGTGGAAGTTCTCTCCTCCCTTCAGAGAAAGGTACCTCCTTCTTTGATGGCCCGTTCTTTCTGCTGGGAGCTCACTCACTGAGATCTTTCATTTAGATTTTTTTTTTTGGCCAGAGTGTCTTGGTTTTCCATGCCTGAAATACTCTCATGGGCTTTTCAGCCATATCCGAATGCCTTAAGGGCTGATTCTGAGGCCAGAGTGCTGTTTAGTACATCTGCCATTCTATCAGTCTGTTGTGTATCCATCTCCCTGCTGATTTGCCTGGAAACATGGTGGATGATGAACTAAGTATTTGGGCTCCTGACACGTATTTGGCTGATCCACATGGAATTCTTGAGTGAGTCTTATGGAAAGAAAAAGAAGAAAGATAAAAATCGACTATGTTCCTAAATCTGTATATATGAAACACATGAAACTTGTATACCTTAAATAATTTTTTAAAAAATTATGATCAATTATAATAATACAATGTGTTCATAAGTAAAGAAAAAATTTTGAAATCTATGCATGTGAGTATTCTTAACATTTATTAAACATGCATATCATAAACTTTTTCTCTTTCATTTGTCCATGATCTTATTAAAACATGCTGTATATTGTGGTGAAATAATATGGAATTTATCCTCTGAATATCAGTATGCATGTTTCTGCCATTTGATAGCTGAATGACCTGGGTTCTTTTATGTAGCATCTTTTAGTTTCATTATCTTTAAAATGTGATTAAGTGTATCTACCTGTATCTATTCTAAGGATCAAGCAGGGAAGTGTTTTGGAAAGAACTCCATAAAATTTGTAAGTGCTAAGTAGTATCATTCCTGTAATTTTTACTCCAAATGTAATTAGTAAATACACTTTCATTGTTGGTTTTCTGGGAGACCTCATGTCATTCATTAGTCTTACTTTAATTAACTTTAATCTCATTAAAGAGTTTGAAATTTAAATTCCAGTTTGATGGGGACCATTTAGCATCACAGATGCTCCAGATTATATTTATTCTCATCACCTCTTATTCTGAGTTCTTGCTTTTGATTAATTCATTCTCTCTGATATTCTCTTATTTCCTGTATCTCCAGGAATCTTTGTAACCATTTTCATCCTATAAGCCCTCAATCTTGCTTCATTTCATGGAAATGGAGTTATTCTAGGCTCTTTTTTCATTACAATTTAGGATCATGATTTGGAGTGGGATTTTAGCATACATAGTAGGCAGAAATTTAAAATGAAATGTTAATCATTCCTAGCCTAAAATAGAGCAAATAACTTTTCTACACCCTGTTGGGTTTTTGTTTGTTTTGATTTGCTATTCCTGTCTTTAAGTGTTGGCGGCTGCCATATCTAGTCTCTGCTGTCACAGAATCTCTCTTCCTGCATCTCTTTGTTCCTCTGTCAGCCCTGTGTCCCAGCCCTAACAGATCTAGCCAGTGCCTTAGATTGCAACTTGGGGATCATGCTGCCTCTTCCAATGACCAATGATAACATTGCTCTTGGATCTTTGGATTCTGGGAATAGCTAGATGTGCATGAGCCCACCCTACTCCTGTTGTTAGCCTTTCTGCCCACAGCACCAATGCTGCTTTTGTAGCTCCATTTTGGCTTGTGTCATTGCTTGGAGTCTTTTATACCAAGCCCACTCACAGCACCAACTGAATCTGCTTCCAAAAGTAGTGAATCTCCTGATTCCAATGCTCTCTTGGGAGATGGCCTGGGCACTGCATGACTGAGATCACAGCAACTCCACTGCACCCCAGGAGTGCCCCCAGATCCTCATTATAGCTATTGACAAAGAAGATGTGAGGAGACTACACTATGGCATAATGAAACTTTACTACTGGAACAAAAACCAAACGAGTCTATCAAACTGACACCCAAAGATGCATCTTAACAATAAAATAAAATAAAATAAAAAAACAAAAAACTCTTCAGTCCTTGAAACCAACCTCCAGATGCCATAGAAACATCAGATCATCCACACGCACAGAAACCAATGTAGGGAAACAAGAAGTAAGAAAAAACAAGGTGATATGATAGTCTAAAAAACAAACACGATAACAATTTAGTACCAAGCTAGGAAGGAAGGAAGATTAATAAAATGCCTGATAAAATCTCAAAAGAATGATCATAAAGTTACTCATAGAGATACAAGAGAACACAGAGATTTAAATGAAATTAGGAAAATAATTCATGATGTGAATAAAAAATTCAAGAAAGATTAAGAAAAAAACAGAAATCTTTGATATGAACACTTCAATAAATTGATTTAAGATTCATCTGGACACCCAACAATAGACTAAGATAAATCAAAGAAAGACTATCTGAACTTTAAAACAGGTCCTTTGGAAATGTCAGAAGAAAGCAGAAGAAACAGAATAAAAAGAAGAAGGAGAAGAGGAGGAGGAGGAGGAGCAAAAAAGGAGGAGGAGAAGAGGTGCAGGAGGACAAAGGGAAAGAAGAGGAGAAAAAAATTGAAAAAAACATTTGTAATGTCTTGAATACCTTTAGATGAAACACCTACTAGTTGAGTTTTTGGAGTCTCAAAGAAATGGGAAAATAATTGTATTAAAAACCTTTCTATAAAATAATAACCAGGAATATCTTGAATATGGGGAAAGATATGAACATCAAAGTATAAGAAGCCTATATGATCCCAATAGGCAGAACCATAAAACAATATTAAGATAGTGAAGCTTTCTAAAGTGCATCACAAAATATTAAATTTTGGAAAAAGAAAAAGGCATTGGGTTACTTTTAAGGGAATCTCCTTAGATTTATGGCAGATTTTAAGACAAAGAATATAGGCTAGGAAGAAAAAGGAAAGATATTCTAAGTTCTGAAAGATAAAAAGTACCAGACTATAATGTTGTTGTTTTTTTTTTTTTTTTTTTTTTTTTGGACATGCAGAGTGGACAGTGAGAGAGAGAGACAGAGAGAAAGGTCTTCCTTTGCCGTTGGTTCACCTCTGCAATGGCCGCCTCGGCCGGCACGCTGCGGCTGGTGCACTGTGCTGATCCGAAGGCAGGAGCCAAGTGCTTCTCCTGGTCTGCTATGGGGTGCAGGGCCCAAGAACTTGGGCCATCCTCCACTGCACTCCTGGGCCATAGCAGAGAGCTGGCCTGGAAGAGGGGCAACCGGGACAGAATCCAGCGCTCCGACTGGGAGTAGAACCCGGTGTGCTGGCACCGCAGGCAGAGGATTAGCTTATTGAGCTGTGGCGCCAGCCACCAGCCTATAATGTTTTACCCAGAAAAGTAATTTACAAATGGAAAAAAAAATAGACTGTCCAAGACAAGGAAAACCTGAAGGGGTATGTATGCATTGTGGTGTAGATGGATTAGCTGCAAGTTGGGATGCCCACATGGATCTTTGGATACTGGTTTGAATACGAGCTCCTCTGTTTCACTCCAGCTTTCCACATATGAGAGGCAGAAAATAATGACTGAAATATCTGGGCCCCAGTGACCCAAGTAGGAGACCAGGATGTAGTTTCCAGTTTCTGGCATTGTCCTGACCCAGCCCTGACAGTGTGGGCATTTGGGGAGTTATCTTTTCAAGCAAATGAGAAATAAATAATTATTTTTTTAAAAAAGGAAAATTTAAAGAGTTCATAACAGTCTGTCTGGGATTACACATGATGTTTAAGAGTGTTCAACATACAGAAACAATGATATATAATTTCCATTATGAAAAAGTGTGAAAGTATAAGACATCTAAAGAAGAATAAAGAATATTCAAAGCCAAAATGTAAAGGAAAAATGGTAAGGCAAAGTCATTACTTGTTAAAAATAATGTTGAATGTAAATGGATTAATTCCCCAGTTAAAAGATACAGACTGGCTCAGTAGTTACAGAGCAAGACCTGAGAATATGCTGCTTTTCCAGAAACTCTCTTCAGTTGTAAAGACATGTACAGACTGAAAGGCAAAGGATGGAAAAATACATTTCATGCAAACAGAAACCAAAAGCAGGAGGGGTAGCTGTAAATATATCAGACAAATGGACTAAGAGAAAAATGAAAACAAACAATCAAAAAATACATAAAAGAGCACTATATAATGATCAAGGGATCAATTAAACAAGAAGATAATGATCATTGTAAATGCATATGCACCTAATGATGGAGCACACGATTTTATGAAACAAATGCTGTTAGATCTAAATGGAGACATAGCACCAATATTGGGTGACTTCAATACCATACTTTTATAAGTACACATACCATTTAGACAAAAACATCAAGAAAGAAATAACAGAGTTAGCCAGGAAATGAGAGAACTAATTGTCTGAAACGATTTGTTTATGATGTGTAAATCTGTTGAAATACTGCACTATTTTCCTGAAGTGTACAGTATTTCATGTTAATCCAAATTTTTAAAAATAAATTAATTAAAGTGAAAGTTATAGTTGTATATGAGGAACAAGTCATAGTGTTCTATTGCAAAGTTAGCTGACTATAGTCAATAATGTATTGCATATTTGAAGAGTTAGAAGAGGGAACTTTGAAGTTTTACCATAGAGAAACAATAGATATTTGATGTGATGATTGTGCTAAATGCATTCATTTCTTCATAACACAATGTACAGACATCTCTAAATATCACTTCATATCATAAATTTGTACAATTACTATGTGTCAATTGAAAATAAAACAAAATTTTGGGTGCAATATGGCACAGAGGGGTTAAGCTACTGTTGCTGCTTACAATACCAGCGTCCCATGGTAGAGTGCCAATTTCAGCTCCAGCTGCTCCACTTCCTATCCAGCTCCCTGCTAGTGCACCTGAGAGGACAGCAGAAGATGGCCCAAGTACTTGGGTTCTCGCCACCTGCTTGGGAGACTAAGAAAGTATTCCTAGATTCTGATTTTGGCCTGGCCCAGACCGGGATGCTGTGGCCATTTGGAAAGTGAATCAGTAGATGGAAGATACCCTTCTCCACTTCTCTCCCCCTCTCTTTCCATCACTCTGCATCTCAAAAAATAATAAATAAATAAATATTTAAAAGAACTAGAAAATTAAAATGAAATTAACACATCTATATTAAGCCATAAATTGAATATAGCTAGTTGTGACTGTCAAGTTCTCATTTTTAATATTATGTTCCCACCTTAATATTTTCCTTCACTCTTAGTAATAAGTCTTTGATAAAACTTAGAGTGAGGTACTCTTCTTTCTCTTTTACTGCTTTTGTGAATTTGTTAAAAAATGCTGAACTGACATATCTGTGGACTAAAATATTTTGTGGTCACAATGCTATTATAAGAATGGATTTGGGTTGCACAAGCACATGCTGTTCTTTTGAAATGATGTACCTTAACACTGTCCCAGAGGGATTTTATCTATGCAATTCTTGGCTCTTCTACTGAATCAATCAAAAAAGAAACTGATTTGTGGGTGGGAAGAAGGGTTGAGCTCAGTGGAGAGCCTACCGCATTTTAGTAATTACTGGTTTCATGTTAATTTGAAGGATCAAGTTGTATCTAGTATCATTATTCCTTCCAAGTTACTTATGTGTCTTTCTTTAAAAAGCAAAAGAAAATAGTGTTTATAAGGTACTTAACTCTGCTGGCGCCAATATTCTTTTTAACGGTTATCTTAATTCCATTTATAATGGCTAATTTACTTTTTGGGAATATTTGCTTATTATTTTACCAACAATTCTATGGAATTATTTAGCTGAATCTTATAGCTTTATAAATTCTTATACACTTTGTTTTTAAAAATAAGGTGCCAAAGATATTTCCAAAAGAAATCCCAGTTCTCCTTACTGGCATTTTCATGAAGTGATTATAATGGGAAACATTCTCCCCTGTCTCAAATCAAAAAGGGAAGCTGTGTGATGCCTCCTGACCCAGATGCTCTTGGTAATGGAATGGATGGAGGTCTTAAAGTGAGGTCCATCTGCATCACAGCAGATGTAGTCCTTTTCTAGTAAACTGCTTCTCTAGGCTTCCTGGAGCTCTTCTGGTTGCATCATGCCCATTGATACACTGTTGGCCTTTCACAGCTTCCATGTAAATCTGGGGTATCTGCTGAAAGACAGGATGACATCCAACACATCTCTTTTCCTGACTGGCTGCATGAGAGATGTGGCAGATAGAAAGCTGTGTATAGTTTACTGAAGGTAGAATGAGTTCCATATGCTTACCATGCACGTCATTATTGTGTGCACACTAAGGGCATTCCCAGTGCCTATATTTAATCTCCACACAAAATATGAACTTTTCAAAAACCTTGCCATATTTGCTGGGTTTGCACAATTCAGAAAGTTTTACTTTATGGGTCACATATTGAGAAAAAGTGTGCTCCACTCACCACATGAACTGCTAATTTATTTATAAAAGAAAGAAGATTATACACATATACATGTGCACACATAAATGCCCATATATGTTTATGTAGATGTGTCTCAAATCTTCTGTCATAATGGAATTAAAAGTATACTTATTTTGGTATGAAAATCTTTGATATCTATCCATAGTTTTCATGACATGCACGTTTACATGAACCTTTTGAAGACATTTCATATGATACTCATGTATATTCACACATGTATATATATATGTGTGTGTGTATATATTTTATGTATATATTTTAGCAAATTTACGTTCAAGTTTTAATTTTGTCACTGTCTTCCCTATGCCACCAGCTACCACTCTTTAGCATTCTCTTTGGTCTGGGACTGCCACTCAACTAGTTATGTAAGCCTTTTGTTTATGTTTAATTTGCAGTCTCAGTACTCAGTAGCAACATTCTAAAATCCCAAGAAACCGAGATTTACCACATCATCTTCTTTGGCTTATCAGTTTGAAAATTGGCTGCACATGAATAGGTTGCCCAGATTCATCCTGATCCAGTGAACTCTGGTTCAGGGCCAGCTTTGTCCAAGAAGAGGGGTTCAAGAGACTGACAGTTTTCTCAGTGGGAGGATACACCCAGAGACAGTTCCTTTGCTCTTTTTACAACCTCTAACTTTTGGGCAGGCATTTAGCATAGCAAGTATTGCAATTTATAGTTCTTGGGATGCTTATGTCCCATATCAGAGTACCTGAGTTCAATATGTTGGTCTGGCTCTTGACTCCAGATTCCTAATGCAGACTCTGGGAGGCGGTAGTGATTGCTCAAGTTGTTGGGTCTTTGCCATACACGAGGGAGACCTGCACTGACTTCTTGTTTCCTAATATTGGCCTGGTCCCAGTCCAGTCCAGTTCCAGCTGTTGCAGGCATTTGTGGGAGTGAATAAGCAGATGGTGGTTCTCTCTCTCTCTCTCTCTGTAAATAAATAAATAAATTTGTAACTCGATTTCCTTTTCTCTCTTTCACTCTCTTTCTCTCTCTCCCTCCACTCCCCCAAACAAATATATTTGTGTACTAAATTTGTATTTAATCTATCCATTGCTTTGCTAAGTATTTGTTTTGTTACTCCTCTAAGTCCTGGTGTTAAATTTAAGTATTTCTTAATTATTTATAACAAATATAGGTATGTCTGTCTCTGCTTAACCAATATTCTATTATCCCCTTTTTTCCTTCATACCTTATAACAGGAATAAGGAACCTTTGTTTCTGGCAAGCACGGTTTGGATACTTATAACACCACTCATGGGCCACATGAAATTATCAACTTAAATAGCCCTGTACAGGCCTTGGCAGAACCAAACCTGTGGGCCAGACGTTCTACACCCCTGTTTTAGAGATTTGCAAGATTGATGAGATAATTAAATAATAATGTATTTGCCCCTTTATAGAAGGTGGTTACTTTTTTGAGAATATAATATATTCCAGTTATTTTCATGTGAAATCCTTTATTCTCACCTGAAGCCACTGTTGAAGGTATTACTTATTTCCACTGAATGAACAGGCTAATAAAAAGTTACACTGAGTAATTTAATTAGGCACTAATGGGCAGCAGTATAATTCAAGTATAATTCAAGGTTTCTATGATACTGCAACTCCTCCTTTCTCTGCTTCATTCCTCAACTCTGAAAGCATAAAATCAATATACTTGAGAAATTAGTTTCTCAAATTTTGATCAATTTGGTTTTGTTTGTAGACATTATTTATAGAGAGTTATTCAAGAGAATATAAGGGGATTTACATCTCCTTCCAATCCAACTGTGTAAAGAAAATGGTTGGATTAAATGATGAAATCATTTCAAAATCTTTGATATTAGGAATTTCTTCTAGGGTTCATAAATATGCTGGTTTAGAAAGGAAAGTGGCCTTCTTTTAAAACTGGATGTAATTATATTAATGATTTTTTTTAAACAAATTAGTTCTTTATTTGAAAGACTGAGTGACAAGGAGGAGGAGAAGGAGGAAGAGGGTTGAGGGAGGAGGAAAGTGATCTTCAATTTGCTGGCTCACTGGTGACTCACTCCTTAAATGTCTGTTAACACTGGGGCTTGGCCAGGGCAATGTCAGGAAACAGGAACTCCATCTGAGTCTCCCACGTGGCTGGCAGGTAAGTACGTACTTGAGCCATAATCCACTACCTTCCCAGGCACATAAGAAGGAAGCTGGATTGATGTGGGCATTCTAAGCAGTGGCTTAACCAGCTGTGCCGCAACATTGCCTGATAGGATTCTTAATGGAAATGTTTTTGGAAACAGAGTGTTCTTATTTACCTTTGGTGTTATTTTCCATATCTACAATCCATAAAAACTATCAATAGATGTCATCATTAACATGTTTTCTAAAATACAAATGATTGAAAGAGCTATCCTTTTCTGTTATAATTTTAAAAAGCATTCTCTTATCAGTCTCATTAATACTTTTTATCATGATACTATGATTTGAAATTTACAATAATTTTTGTATTTGACAATTTCCTGTTTCCTTTTGCTTCTGTTTTCCACTCTCCGTTTCTGCCCCTCCAAACATCTCTGTCAATTCTTTAACTGCCTTGAGAGGATTCTGGCGAGACAAGTACAGCAACAAAAGACACATGAGTCACTTCTGACCCTGCAATTAACACACTAACAGCAAACTTTGTGAAAACAATAATTCCTCAAGGGTATGTGGTTTTTGTTTTTAAGCTAACATACTTTCCCTCTGAGTTCATTAGCTGCCATTTTGTAAGTGAAACTTTTGCCTGCTAGAATCAGCTTTCAATGTTTTAACAAATTAAAATTCACATCTTTTTATCATTTAATTTAAGGGGATACTCTACACTTGATCTACAAATTTTTGAAGAACCATTCTCATTGCCAAAAGTTTCAGGAAGTCACTAGGAAACCATTCTTTCAGGAAATTTAATCTTTTAATCTTTGGTGTGTACACAAAATGTATATTTATCTTATTATTTTTTTACCAAGATTTTGTGGCCGTGCTTTAACAATGAATTCTGAATTCCACCACTTCAGTGATTTTTAAATTACAGATAGGATACTTTTAGTGAGTTATGATATCAGTTTGGGTGTTGGTTGTGAGCACTGAGAAACCAATACCATTGTGTCTAGTACATAAGAATGATGAACTTTGCATGTTGGTAGCAGTGAGAATCAAATTGAAAAATATTATGAAGAATTGCTCAGATTACTCATGTTGAAAATTTTTTTAAATATATCGGCAGGTTGACAAATGTGTGTGTGTGTGTGTGTGTGTTATGTCATTGTGCAAAATACATTTCCTAGTGAATCATTGTAGAGATATTTGAAAGCCACAGAAATAAAAAAAAATTTAAATATTTTTTCATTTTTTTTTCTCTGTTGCTTCAGAATCTAGGATACTGCATGAAGAATCTGCTTTCTCTTGTCAAATTTAATCAACAGGTTAGAAATTTGCAGTCTTAGATTTCTTGCACTTGTTCTGATCTACAGTAACTGCTTTTTTTAATACAAGATTTTGTGGAAAAATATTCCATAGTAATTTTCTGTTGCTGTGAAATTCATTTGCAAAATTTTAAAATTTCCCATGAAAAAGAAAGAAGTTATAAGAAATCAAAAGATGCAAATAAATCAAAGTTGGATACAGTGATCTTCATATGCCTGTTATATGCTTCTATTAGGGTATGTATGTATGTTTGTGTATATGTTTGTGTGTGTGTGTGTGTGTGGGTGGGTGTTCACATTTAGTTTCAAAGAAAAACTGTACCAGACTGAATCAAAGTCAACTGCTCTGGAACAAACAGCAGAAAGTTTTTACTAGCTGAAAGTGAACTAATGGGAAAATACAGAGGATTTTAGAGAGGAGGTTAATCAATGAGATTAGGTCATGTTGGCTAGTTGCTGTCCAGAGAAGTTAGGCTACTACCCAGCCACAGGATTTGGAAAATAGGGCATCTATGATGATAATCACTTGACTGCTAGTTTCTTTAGAAAAAATATTCCAAGGTTGGAAAACTGGCAAAAGGCTAAGAGAGAAGAGTTACACCTGAAACAGGCACAGAAAGAATTTACAATCTTATGTTTTGATGAGAAAATTCTCCAAGAAAAGAGAGATTAGGGATTATGGTCAAAAGGAATCTGTGTAAAGTGTTAAATCTGGTCAAACTGAAGGGAATATTAAAATCAACTTATCAAGGTCATGTAAAATGATGTTAATCTTTCAACAATCAAGGCCTTATGTAATGGCTACAGGGCAAACTTTTTAAAGTGAATAAAAATTTATGTAAACGAGTGTTCTTTAAATGTTTTTTTTTGGAAATGCATATTTTAAAACTTTGTATGGATTTTTAAAAATTTGCTTCAAAATAAAATTATCTTTTAAATCTAGCTTTCCATGACTTTTGGAAGTTTCCACATAGATATAAAAGTAAGGAAGAGAGAAAGAATGATTTTTTTGACAATAGATGTAGTAAAAGCACATCAAAATAAAATGAGTTTGAAATTGGATTTGAAGTGGATCAACCAGGACTCAAACTAACAAAAATCATACAATCTCACTCATTTGCTGAATCTAAAAACACTGATCTCAAAAAGATGTTGAAAGTAGAATAGTGGTTACCAGAGACTGGGAAGAGTAGAGGGAGGGCAATGGGGAGAAATTGCTCAAAGATAAGAGAAATAAGTTCTGGTGTTCCATTGTAAGTATTGTGAATGTGGGCCGGCGTTGTGGCTCACTAGGCTAATCCTCCGCCTGTGGAGCCGGCACACGGGGTTCTAGTCCCAGACAGGGCACCAGATTCTGTCCCGGTTGCTCCTCTTCCAGTCCAGCTCTCTGCTGTGGCCCAGGAATGCAATGGAGGATGGCCCAAGTCTTTGGGCCCTGCACCCACATGGGAGACCAGGAGAAGCACTTGGCTCCTGGCTTCGGATCAGCGCGGCGTGCTGGCCGCAGCAGCCATTGAGGGGTGAACCAACGGAAAAGGAAGACCTTTCTCTCTGTCTCTCTCTCTCTCTCTGTCCACTCTGCCTGCTTAAAAAAAGTATCGTGAATATGAATAAACATAATTCACTACATATCTCAAAGCAGTTACAAAAACAGATTTTGAATGGACTTACCCTAAAGTAATAACATTTTAAGACCATATGCTAATTACACTGAATTGTGCATTACTCAAGTTATACATAAATATCTACCAATATTATGTGTTAGTCAAAAAACAAAATGAATAAAAATTTTAGAAAAAAGAGAAACGGATCTGGCAGAAAAGAAAGAATAGAAAATTCATGGCTTGACCAGAACTGAGATGCAACAAATGGCAAAGATGTATCTTTTCTTCCCACATGGGAATTATCAGTAATTATTAAATAATACTCTATTGTTTTTTAACTTGCCACATATAGTAAATCTATTATAATTTAGAATATATAGCTACTTGTTATTCAGAAACTCATTCTTAATTGGTAGTTTTTTTATTTTTCCATCAAGGCTAGTCATTGGAAATTCATTTTAAATACTGGAATTTCTGACCCTCAGCTCCAGTTAATATTCTAGTTTTCAGGATGAACAACATTAACGAATTGTATTTTCTTTAAGAGTGTCATTTAATATGCAATTACACAAATAATATGTATAAAGCACTCCTCTGTGGGAATCAACACAGTTGTTCTAATTCTTAGAAATTATTGATATGTAATAGTTCGAAAATGATGGTGAAAACACTTAAAATAATAATAAAGTAAACAGAGATTCATTTACTTATGGGAAATGTTACTAGAAAAATAATGCATGTAATTGGAATCTCAGATAGAAATGTAAGATGAAAGGACAAAAAAGATATTTTCAGACACAATCAGTAAAAAATGTGAAACTAATGAAAAGTATTAAACCAACAGATAACCTTCAGTGAACCTCAAGATACACATGCACCACCACCACCCTATCATATCATAATCCATTTGTTGAAAACAGTGATAAAAATACTAAAAGTAGCCAGAGAAAGTGGCACGTTATGTATATACAATAAAGACATGAATTATGGTAGACTTGTTATCAGAAGCAATGCAAGCCAAAATAATGCAAAAGGATATCTTTAAAGTGCTGGAAGAAAACTCTCAAACTTGAATTACACATCCTGCATCTGCCCATAAAGAAATAACTGCTATGAGAGTTTCTGCCCTTCCATAACAACTAGCAAACTGAACAAATACATTCATCATAAGCCCTAAGCTATTGAACAACAGACATCTAAGGACATCCCTAAGAGAAGGGAAGCAGAATTCACACACATCTTTAAAATGTATCAAGCGCAGGAGTAAAGGCAGCACTCTAGGTAGTGTCTAATTAACCCCATGAAGACTACCACCTCCTTTTTCTGGTTGACATGCTACTATTAAAAAATTTATGACAGTATTTTATGCTACTTTCTTTTTTCTTTTTCCAAAGCACTATCATTCCCCAGTGGTTTTAATCCCACATCTTATCAATAGTTCTCCCATCATGCTTCTCACTTAGTTGCTACATCCAGTGATTAACAAAAAATCTATAACCTTACTTTGTAGGATACTATTTATACATAGCCATTGCAGTTGATTTGATTATTTTTCTTAGTTACAGTTTGAGTGTAGGTGCTATATAACACAATATTACATGAGTTGTATATATATTTATTTCGAATTCCACTGCTTTAGGAGGAATAATGAACATTTGATTACCTAATGGAAAAACTGCTGTGACACATACCCGGAACTATCACAAATATAAGTTTAACTAAATCATAGGTTTCAGCATAAATACTCAAATTATAAAACTTCTAGAAAAATGTAGCAAAATATGTGGTCTTGGGACATGAAACTAAAAACTAAAAACTTCCAAACAGTGAAAATAACAAATTAGGGAAATCAAAATACAAGACACCCATTCTAAAAAAAATATTTGCAGTATTAACAATGGCTAATAAATTATATACAGAATAAACAATTTTAGTTCAAAGTTAAAAAGACATTTGAGCAATGTTCACAATAGCCAAGAAAGGGAACCAACCAAGATGCTCATCATTAGATGAATGAATAAAGACAGTGAGGTGCATATACACAATGGAATACTATTCAACAAGAAAAAAGTAACTTATCCCTGTCATTTGCATAAAAATGGATTTAACTAGAGGACACCATGTTACTCGAAATAGGCGAGAAACAGAAACAGAGATTTTGCCTGTTCTCCCTCACATGTGGAAGCTAAAAATAAAAAACTCCATCTGAACATACACTGGTAGTTACTGAGAGTGGGAGAGTGCATAGGCTTGGATTAAAAAGTAGGGGAAACTGGGTGTGGTACTTTAATTCTAAAACCTACTAATAAGGGAAGATGGGTGTGAGGTATATGGGAACTCTATTATTTCATGACTGTTTTTATTTATTATTTTTTAGATCATGTATTTTTTTTAAACTTTTATTTAATGAATATAAATTTCCAAAGTACGACTTATGGATTACAATGGCTTCCCCCCTATACCGTCCCTCCCACCCACAACCCTCCCCTTTCCCACTCCCTCTCCCCTTCCATTCACATCAAGATTCATTTTCGATTATCTTAATATACAGAAGATCAGCTTAGTATACATTAAGTAAGGATTTCAACAGTTTGCGTAGATCATGTATTTTTAATTTACATCATAGTCAAGGATTTAATGTTCCACTAAATAAAGAGTATAATAAATAAAAATTGAAAAGGTTATGTTTTGTAGATTTAAAACTATTCTGAAATATTAAAAAAAAACAAATTGGAAAACACTGTGATGGCAAAAGGTATAAATAGACTTGGCAGGCTACTAAAAATATTAATCTTACACATTGCTCATGGGATTTTAAAATGCACAATCACTTTGGAAAATAGTCTGGCAGTTACTTATAAAGTTAAATATATGTTTGCCATATGACTCAGAAATTACATGGTTAGTAACTTACTAAGAGAAATAAGACTTAAATTTGTCACACAAACTTACAAAAAGTTTCCAAATTCCACCAAGATTTAAATAGTGAACAACTTTCAGTGCATCCATATTCTAGATAGTTCACTCAGCAGTGAAAATGATTGAGGTATGACGAGTCAACATATATGAATCTCAGAAACGTTATGTTGATCATAAGAAGTTTAACACCAAAAAGAATGCACTTTAGGTTTCAAGTTATATGAGTTCATTGAAAAGGCAAATTAATATATAATGACAGAAAACATATCAGTGATTACCTGCACCATATATGAAGTAGAGAGTGACTACAAAGGGCAAAGAGATAACTTTTTTGAGTGATAGCAGCTTATATCAATCTTTACACTTTTCTTTTTTTCTTTTTTTGACAGATAGAGTTAGATAGTGAGAGAGAGAGACAGAGAGAAGGTCTTCCTTCCATTGGTTCACCTCCCAAATGGCGCTGATCCGAAGCCAGGAGCCAGGTGCTTCCTCCTGGTCTCCCATGCGGGTGCAGGGTCCAAGCACTTGGGCCATCCTCCACTGCCTTCCTGTGCCACAGCAGAGAGCTGGACTGGAAGAGGGGCAACTGGGACAGAACCAGTGCCCCAACAGGGACTAGAACCTGGAGTGCCGGCACCACAGGCAGAGGATTAGCCTAGTGAGCCGTGGCGCCGGCCAATCTTTCCATTTTTCAGCATTCATTGAATTCAATACAAAGTTTAGGTACTTATTCTATAGAAGTTATAAAACAATGTAGCTCTTTTAATTAAGAAAAATATAGACAGGTAAGGGACAAGGAGAATTAACTTGTTTATAAGTTGTAGAAACAAAAGGATGAACTTTCTCTTTAATTTTTTAAAGGAATTTTCCCTTTTCTAAACGAATTTAGTAACATATTATCAGGGCCACAGGAATGTATCATGATTACTACAACACAATTCTCATGTTAATGGGATATTAATACAAAGAGAAGAAATTCATTGTAGTTCCTTGGTACATTGCTAAACTCTTATTTTTTTAAAAAAAAATTCAAAGAAGTACACACAAATCGTAGAATATGGATTCTAATTTATTTTAATAATAAAATATTAGGTTTCCCTAAAATATGTTTAATTTTTAAATGACAATCTCTTTTTCAATGAAGACATTTAACTATATGACGACCATTCATGAAGTATGTCGTACAAACATCTTAGAAAGTTTAGTTTGTCTTAACCCATCTAGAATATGATTCAATAATTTGGAATATATAATAGAGGTCTACCTATGGTATTTTCTAAAACATTATGTACTCATATTTCAGTTGTAGTCTCCAGGGCTGTGTATGTGGGTAACAAAGGCAGATGATATGAAGACTAATTTTTTTCAAAACTTTTTAAAGATTTATTTATTTTTTTAAAAAGCAGAGTTACAGAGAGGCAGAGGCAGAGAGAGAGGTCTTGGGCCCTCTTCCACTGCTTTCCCAGGCCATAGCAGGAAGCTGGATGGGAAGTGGAGCAGCCTGGACTTGAACCTGCACCCAGATAGGATGCCAGCACTGCAGGCAGAGGCTCTACTAGCTACACCATAGTGCCAGCCCCTGCAGTCTAATCTTTAAGAAGTACATAATCTAGGCAAGAAAGCAGGTAAAATATATGGCAAATGCAATAATTTTCATAATAGATATAATTGTAAAACTCTTATATGATGTGGAGGAAGCAGTGCCACACTCTTAATTTATTATCTTTCTGAAATATTCTTTTGAAGAAATTGTAATAATTATATAATGAATTATTTATGGAAGAATCCAGGTTATTCTTAAAATACTTTGGAAATCATTTTAAAATCAAGTGTTTCTTGGGATATACAAACTTCCAAAACATCTATTTCAAAGATCAAAAGTGTGTAGCGTTTGGCTTGTGCCGTTTAAATAATCTCGACAAAAAAAACCTGAAAGTTGCCAACTATTTACCACTTCAAATTTTCTAGGCTTCTTTACTATAAGCTATTAAAAGACATGCTTTACCTAAATTTCTTTCCAGTTCATCAAATGTGGCAATAGAAATGAATTACTTTTACATGGCCGGCACTTAGAGTACTGGGTAAAGCCACTGCCTGCAGTGCCGGCATACCATAAGGGCACTTGTTTGAGGCCTGGCCGCTCCACTTCCGATCCAGCTCTCTGCTATGCCTGAGAAAGCAGTAGAAGATGGCCCAAGTCCTTGGGCACCTGCACCTGCGTGGGGGAGCCAAAAGAAGCTCCAGGCTCCTAGCTTTAGATCAGCCCATTTCCGGCCGTTGCGGCCATTTTGGGAGTGAACCAGCAAAAGGAACACCTCTCTCTTTCTCTCTCTCTCTCTCTCTCTCTCTCTCTCTGTCTTTCTCTCTGTAATTCTGTCTTTCAAATAGATAAATCAATCTTTTTTTAAAAAAAGAAATTAATGACTTTTCTCTGTTTCTGCTTTACTCTATATCCTTCAACGTAGACATTAATGAAGATAACACAGCACAATTTGAATTTAAAATTTGAGGTAAAGGACTTAAGGTAATCCTGTCCTTCTCTCCTTATTTCCACTTCAACCATTTTTGAGGCCAGGGATTTATACAAAATACGGTTAAACAAAATTGAACAATACGATGAATCATTACTAGCATTAAAGAAAGCAACCAGAGTTTCAATACCCTGAAATATAACTTATTTATCCAAGAAGCAGTTCAAATTTAAATCAATTGAAAGTGGTTACATTTCTGATTTTTAGTTCTGAATTCTAATTTAAATTCATTGTTTCTTATTCGATAACATCTCGGTATCTAACAAGATATCTGATTTCTAGAGATCTTGTTGTCCGTCAGTGGTATGTGGGTAATTCCAGAGGATACACTCTTTTATAGTATATCTTTTCTTCCTAGTTTCATCACAGTGTTTCTTTTTTAATTTTATTTTTTTTTTATTTATTTTGACAGGCAGAGAGGACAGAGAGAGAGAGAGAGAGAGACAGAGAGAAAGGTCTTCCTTTTGCCGTTGGTTCACCCTCTAATGGCCGCCACGGCTGGTGCACTGTGGCCAGCGCATTGTTCTGATCCGAAGCCAGGGGCCAGGTGCTTCTCCTGGTTTCCCATGGGGTGCAGGGCCCAAGCACTTGGGCCATCTTCCACTGCCCTCTCGGGCCATAGCAGAGAGCTGGCCTGGAAGAGGGGCAACCGGGACAGAATCCGGCACCCCGACCGGGACTAGAACCCGGTGTGCCGGTGCCGCAAGGCGGAGGATTAGCCTATTGTCAGTGTTAAAGCTCCTTATATCACAGAGTATGTTTTTTAAGTCTCAACTATATTCTCTAATTATGGCAGACATGCATGCCTCTATTTTCATGCAACATATTAAGAAATAATAAGTAAACTATTCATTATATACTGTCAACCAAAACTTTATTCCTTTTTGAATCTTCAATCCTTAATACTAATCTCCTTTGCTGAGAAAACTCACCCCTTGATTGCCTTGTACCCTCAGCCTACCTACCTCACACATCGAAAAGAAGTTTCCCCAGAGATGCTTTACCCCATTTAACACATGAGAGCAAGTCTCCCTGTTACACAAACTCACAATGCTCTGTTTATATTTACTAGAATTTGCAACTGTTTGCCTGTAGGCTCTAATAAGTAAGGACAATGGTTGCTTTTTCCCACTTCCTATTACCAGCATCCAGGGCAGTGCCTGGAAGAAGCAGATGGACTATATATATTTAATAATTAATGAACAAACAAATGGATAAGCATGTTAGTGACAAATGAATAATATTGGTCTTGTCTTATAATACTCAAAACATCTCATTCATGTTTACATTTATGTATTTCTACTAATTTATATGTCTTAGAATTACACTTCATTCTATCAGCAGTGATAAAAGATGAAACTTGAATTTATTGTGATAATCTGTATAAAACATTTATAAATGGGAAAACACTATGCCAATGCAAGATGAAAAAAATTAAAGCTATTGATATATGCCTGATTCAAGCCACATTCAGAATTATTTATTATAACCTATATTGCATACATGCACATACAAAAATACTCTCATACATTGTATAATACATAATACCAGTATGGTATTACCTACATTATTATAATTTCCATTCCCTCTCTAATTCCCTTAAAGTCTGCATATGACATGTAGTGTTATTGAATTGCATTGTTTTCAACTATTTCTTTAATTTGTCGAGGTCATATTTTGGTCATGTCAAATTTTGATCTTGACATTAGAAGTGTTAATCAGTCTTTGCATCTAAAGAGAACTGTAAATTACTAAGTTCACAGACTTTTCTATCATCTAAGTCGTTGATGAAAATAATAAATAGCCTCTGGCCCACGATTGACCTTTACATAATAGAACTTCTATCCACCTTGTTTGACAACGAATAATTAATGACTTTGTTGGTTCCACCCATTTCGTTTACAACAAATAGGTCTGTGGTGCTGATCCACTTGTATCAATTTGTGAATTAATTCAATTATTAATACTTTGGTCATATTAATGTTTGAAGTCTAGTTTCAAATTATGGATAAAAAATGCTAGCACTATAGAATGGTACTTAATAAAAATAGATAAAAATGACAAGAATAGAAAGTAAATCTTTAGTCTTCCATAATGTCTACTTCTTTTTCTGCCTTTTCCATTTCCTCTTTTTCTATTCTTTGAAAATGACAGCTCCAGATAACTCTTTCCCTACAGTTTCAATACCAAGAAGTCTTTGTGCTTGTTATAGGTTACCATCTATAATAAGTAAAAGATACCTATGCTTGTGCATTTATTTTTTAAAAATTTTTGATTTGTATAAAGGAAACAAAATTCACATATTTCATATACACAGTTTTAAGAGCATAAGATACTTCCCACCCTTCTCTTATTCACATCTACTCTCCTTCTTTCTTCTTTTTAATTTAATTTTTACAATGACATACTTTTAGTTTTTTATAATCTCAAGTTTAACCCTCCATTAAGTACAAAATTCAACAAATAGTAAGTAGAAAAACCACTGTTCCTCAAGAGTATAGACAAGGGCTATAAACAATAATGAAAATTGTGCATTCTTTTTTTTTTTTTTTTTTTTTTGACAGGCAGAGTGGACAGTGAGATAGATAGACAGAGAGAAAGGTCTTCCTTTTGCCTTTGGTTCACCCCTCAATGGCTGCTGCGGCCGGTGTGTTGCGGCCAGCGCACCAGGCTGATCCGAAGCCAGGAGCCAGGTGCTTCTCCTGGTCTCCCATGTGGGTGCAGAGCCCAAGGGCTTGGGCCATCCTCCACTGTACTCCCGGGCCACAGCAGAGAACTGGCCTGGAAGAGGAGCAACTGGGACAAAATCCGGTGCTCTGACCGGGACTAGAACCCAGCGTGCTGGCGCCACAGGCGGAGGATTAGTCTATTGAGCTGCAGCGCCAGCCGCAAAATTGCGCATTCTTAAAAACAATTCCAGCTCTTGAAGAATAAAATTATTTTACTAGTTTCTTGCTCATGAGGACTTTTTCTTTTCAGTGAGCAAAACTGTATTTTGTCTAATTATAAAATCAACTATTTACTGTTCTGCCTCTTTCTGCTAGCTTATATACTGCTTAAAGACAAATGAATATTCATTCATGTTTGGCAGTGATTTGCAAACATAGCAGTTTATAAGTAGTCAACAGAGAGGAAATTGAAAGGCTACTCTGGGGCCTGGTACTGTGGCATAGTTGGTAAAGATGCTGCTGAAGTGCTGGCTTCCCATATGGGCACTGCTCCGCTTCCGGTCCAGCTCTCTGCTATGGCCTGGGAAAACAGTGGAAGATGGCCCAAGACCTTGGGACACTGGACTTGCATGGGAGACTGGTAGAAGTTCCTGGCTCCTGGCTACTGACTGGCCCAGCCCCTGCTGTTGCAGCCATTTGGGGATTGAACCAGTGGATAGATCTCTCTCTCTGCCTCTGCCTTTCAAATAAAAAATAAATAAATCTTAAAAAAAAAAAAAAAGACGACGACGACTTTGAACCCATTTTTTTTAAAAGGCTACTCTGAGCTCCAAGAACAACATATTTGTTGTTGCAACAGGAAGTAATCACGATAACTGACTAGTCAACAGCTGGTATCCAGCTTTAAAATTCTAAATCTGATCATCGCTGCATGCAAATTAAAAAGGAGAAATATGAATGTTGCTTTTGCTTATTAACCACCTAATAAATTAATTTCTTATTGGGATGTACTCTAGTTCTCCATTCTCATGGACTATTGCTTCATAAGTTTCATTTCCGGGGCCAACCTCGTGACGCAGCAGTCTAAGCCGTTGTGTATAACACCAGCATACCATATTGGTTGCCAATTCATGTCTCAGATGCTCCACTTCTGATCCAGGTCCCTGATAATGGCCTAGGAAAAGCAGCGCAATAGTTCCCAAGTGTTTGTACCCTGTCACCAATGTGGTAGACCTGGAACAAGCTTCTAGCTCCTGGCTTTGGTCTGGCCTAGCACTGACCATTGTGGCCATCTGTGGAGTGAACTAGTGGATGGATGCTGTGTGTGTGTTTGTGTGTGTGTGTGTGTGTATTTCCCTCTCTCTGTATAACTCCGATTTTCAAATAAATGAATGTTTTAAAAGAATAGCTTTCCAATATCTTAACAAATAATTTTCAGAAAGCTAAGAGATTCTAAAGGAAAGTAACACATAATAGGGAGTATCTTCATGTTAAAATTGCTTAAAAATACATTAAAATATATTCATTTACAGCTTTCAATCATATCTAGATTTCAAAAAAGTTTTTACTTGGCTTACAAAAGAAGAAATAATCGACATGATAAAATGCATGTGTATATGGATAAAATAGCACTGAATTTGAAAATCATGCTTAGGGTTCGCAAACATTCAAGGAGAAGAAATGAGCTTATGTCCTCCTAAATCTTCTCTGTACTATTTTAATACTTTATTTAAGATTCTCTCTCTTCTACTACATTGAATGTTTTCCAGTGAGTGTATGATGTGTGGAATATTTTCAATGAAATCTAGTTAAAGGAGGCCAACAGTAGTACATTAATACATAGTATAATATACTATATATTTCATATACAAGTAATACACCTGTTTTAGTACATTTTGCAACTCATTTACCTTTTTCTCTGTAGTAACTAACTCCTTTTCCTTCACTATATAATTTGAATTTTGTTTTTTACTTCAAAGTTGCTTTGAATAAAGCTCTGCTTTTATTTTCTTCTATTATATAAATGAAATTTCGATGAGGATAATTTCCCATAGACATTGAGTGTCTTAATATTATATTAAGGACATTTTATTATAATAACTTGATGGTTTGGTTTAGAAATGTCATTTTTATTAGAAAGTTTCAAAATTTGTTTTACTTTGGGATGAGTTTAAAAAGTTAATGTCAGTGATTGAAATAAATATTTTGAAATCATACTGATAAGATTTTCAACCTAGATATAGGTGTGAGGATCATCAATTGAAGATATTAGATGAATTCCCATTTTAAATTATAACTAAGCAAAAGAAAAGCTGTGGATAGCTTCATGTTCTGTAAAAATAATTGGCTCATTAACTAAACTATGACATCCTGTTCACTTCTCTAGATTCTAGTTGAAGAAAAGATAGAAATGTAAGATGAGTTCATTGTATAATACAGGTATTCATGAGACAACTATAATTGCTGCACAAATGCCTATATTGTTTGAAATCTTATTAATACTATCATGTACAGTGAATTACACTGTGAAAAAAGTGAAGAAAAGACTAGAGAAATTGGGTAATTGATGAGTAATAATTTATTAAGTCCTTTAAGTACACACATATCAAATTTATGATACAGAATACAGTAGTAGAAATTATTATTTCATTCTTTGGTTTGGAATGAAAAGCAAAACAAGAAAGTCATGTGTGTAATAATCTCATGACCCAAATTGTACATTGGGTCATGAAGATCTCTGCGAGTGAGATCTCAGTGGAAAGAACAGGGCCATCAAAGAAGGAGGTACCTTTCTCTGAAGGGAGGAGAGAACTTCCACTTTGACTAGGACCCTGTCGGAATAAGATCAAAGTCGGCGAACTCAAAAGGCTTCCATAGCCTTGGCAACTCATGACAAGAGCCTAGGGAGATTACTGACGCCATAAACAAGAGTGTCAAATTGTTAAGTCAACAACAGGAGTCACTGTGTACTTCTCATGTGGGATCTGTCCTTAGTGTGTTGTCCAATGTGAAGTAATGCTATAACTAGTACTGAAACAGTATTTTACACTTTGTGTTTCTGTGTGGGTGCGAACTGATGAAATCTTTACTTAATATATACTGAATTGATCTTCTGTATATAAAGATAATTGAAAATGAATCTTGATGTGAATGGAATGGGAGATGGGAGGGGTGTGAGTGGGAGGGAAATTATGGGGGGGAAGCCATTGTAATCCATTAACTGTACTTTGAAAATTTATATTTACTTAATAAAAAAGAAAAAAAAAATCTCATGACCCAAAACACCTTCCCAAATTCATTAGTAAGTTATTGTTTGAATATTTAGTCTATTAAATAAAGAATTACAGGTGAAATGACATTTTTTATGCCTCTCCACTTCCATCTTAATCCCATTTCCATTTTCTTAAGTAACCATGATCACGACTTTGGCATGACTACTTTCACTTCATGTTTTTATATTTTTACATTAGTCAAATGAATCTGGGAACAATGTATGATTGCTTTGAGTCATAGTCTTTTAATTTACATACACGTCATCATGTCATGTAGCTCTGAAAATATTTATCACAAATATAATGAATTATTTTGAAGGAGATATGACATTTCATCTTATAAATGGTTTTTATGTGTCTCCTATAAACAGTATATAACTGGCATTCTTGAATATATTTGTGTTTTCTCTGTGTTGATTACTGATACATGTTTATCTACTTTCCTTTATCTTCCCATGTTTTACGCTTTCCTCCATTCTCCTTATTTAATCAAAAATAAAATTATTTTTTCTATAAGAATGAAAATTTATTATTTCCTTTATAATCTACTTTATAATAAATCATATATGCAATATTCATTTTAAGTAATTTTTGAGAATTCAGCATGCATTCCTAAATGTATAAAATGCAAAGCTAGTAGTTAGCTCATCTTCTTAAAAAGCTCATAGAACCCACACAATTTTATATCTTCTAAAATTTCTGGTATTTTATATACTTTTTTTAAGATTTTATTTATTTATTTGAGAGGTAGAGTTACAGACAGTGAGAGGGAGAGACAGAGAAAAAGGTTTTCCTTCTGTGGGTTCATTCTCCAAATGGCCATAAAGGCCTGAGCTGCGCAAATCCGAAGTCAGGAGCCAGGTGCTTCTTCATGGTCTCCCACGTGGGTGCAGGGGCCCAAGCACTTGGGCCATCCTCCACTGCCTTCCCGGGCCACAGCAGAGAGCTGGATTGGAAGAGGAGCAGCCAAGACTAGAACCGGCACTCACATGGGATGCTGGCGCTGCAGGTGGAGGATTAACCTATTGCCCCACAGCGCCGACCCCTTATATACCGTTTTAATGCTATAGTTTTACCTACTCTCTATTTACTATTATATTTTACACTTAATTTTGTTTAAATTCATTCCCAAATTACAATTTGTTTGCTCATCACTTTTCAGTTTACCCTGCTTCATTTTTTGTTCATTTTCTTTCTTATTGAAGAATATTTATTGAAGAATGAATAGTCTTTGTACAATGATCCTTAATTTTGTTTAAGACACATGAGAATCATGTGAAGCATCTAATCTCCTAATAGTCAAGCTCATCCCCAGATCAACTAAGTGAAAGATGTTATATATATGTGCATATATAAATATATATGAATTTTTAAAAATTTATTTGAGAGGCCGAGATACAAAGAAAGAGAGAAAAACAAACACAGAGAGCTCCTATCCATTGGTTCACTTCCCAAGTGCTCTCGAGGGCCAGGGCTAGTTTGGGCCAAATTCAGGAGCCAGGAATGCAATCTGGGACTGTCACATGGGTGACAAGAATGCAATTATTTCAGCTGTCCCCTGCAACTTTTGAGTCTCCTTTATCAAGAAGTTATATTCAGGAGCCAAAATTGGATATTGAACCCTGATATTCCAATGGGGAATGAAAATAAATTAATGCCCAGGCTAAACGCCTACTCTAAGCATCAGAATATTTTTAATGTTCCCCAACTGACTTCAAAGGGTGATGTTATTTAATAATTTTCCAAGTTGTGTATGAAAATTTCTCTTTGAATGAAAATATTTTTATTTTCTCTTACGTTAATCTTTAACTGGATAATAGAATATGCATTTGAATAGTGCTATATTCTTAGTAATTGTAAGAATATTATTGCATTGTCTTCTGCATCTATATTTTTATTTTGTAGAAGACAACAGCATATATTTAAAGTCTAGACTTTAAGAATAAAGTTTCCAGTTCCCCTTGAATTTCTACACACTACATTAATATTAAATTTGCTTTTCCTCTTAAATTCCAGGAGAGCAGATTTATCCCCCATTTTTTCCTAATTTACTTATTGCTTGAGAGTTCACTTTAAAATTTGTACTGCATTTTGGTATCTGTGACTGTGTGGAAAGTGAGATTAACAACTGCAGCTCAGCTTGTGCTATTGAATACTTGCTTCTCCTTTTGTTTCTTGAAACAATTAATTGCATCTTAAGAGTTTATGTGTAGTATGTTCATTATAGTATATGCCTGTATTGAAATATTAGAGAAGAGATTATAGCAATCTATCACTAGGACTACTCTTCCTACGTACGACTTCAGAGTTCCAGCCTGTCATATATATATAATGCTTTTGCATTTTTATCTGTCTAGCATTGTGTCTCCCTTTTTCTTTGGCTGACTTCTCACTTTTACTTCCAGTAGCAGGAGTGTATCTAAGCACTTTATATTTAAATGGATACAACTGCCTGGACCAACACAAATTTTTGAATCACAGTGGCATTTGTCTTTGAACTTTGTTCATGTTTTTCTACGTCCAGTGTAACAATAAAGGAATTATTTTATTATTTATCTGACAAAGAATCAGCAGTGAATAGTCATGTAGAAATTTATTTCATTATTTCTATGATTAATAGTAACAAAAATAATAACAATATAAAAAACAATTTTCAGCATACAGGAGTCTCAGTTTTTTCTTAAATGCAGTGGTAGGCCCTTCACACTCTATTTGTCAGTTTGGCTTTAAGGTTTTCATTTTGTTGGCTAGAAGGCAGATAAAGGGGATTACGGACAGAACTGAGCCTGGTTTCTGCTAATCTTCAACTTGAATTCTTTCAAGGGTTGCAAAATATGATTCAAGTATTTCACAAGCTTTTATAACCTGAGCCAGACTTTGTCATCTGTCTGGTATATGTGCCATCATGGGTGGATTTGGGACTGACATTTTCTATCTCTGATCTCAACTGTATAAATATTTGTTTAGAGTGACTATCAACATAGCACACAGGCACTTTCTCCTCTGATGTATAGATGATAGAATGGTTCTTTACTGGGGACCTATGGATTGGGCAGGCATGAGCTATCAGAGGGCAATCAGGCAAATTCTCAGTGAACTCTGATTTTATAGGGTTTCCACAGGTAGAGTGTAGAGCAATTGCTCTGTTCCAGAAAACTATTTTTTATGATTTGTTTTATATCTCATATATTCAGTCACATATATAAATCCACAATAGTGAGTTTCCCCAAATATCTTGTATGTGGGATCCCCTATTTTTTGAATTAAATTACTCAAGATTCTCCTAGGAAAACTGTTTTAAAGCATCAAGAGTAGCTATTAGCCAAATAGGGAGCATATTTTAACCTTTGCTATTAGATTGATATTTTTGAAGTAATGGCTCATGTAATTTAATGAAAATCTATTAAACTGACACTGAATGCAATCATTGATCGTTCACTTATGTGTAAATACATGCAATATACTTTAGACCATATGTAATTTTAGTTTATCTCCTCAGTCATTGACATATCACAGATCCCAAAAGTTTTGAGAGCATAGAAGAGTCTTAGCAATGACTATTGTTCTCAGATGCGGAAATTAAGGCTGCTATCTTTAGTAAGTTTCTGAAATTCTCTAGAAGTTATCTGATTTTCTCTTAGAATTAAAGAGTAAAATTTTAAAATGTGCTAATCACATACATGTTTTAATTAAAAAATCTGAAATCTTTGGTTAAGGTGTGCATGCAGTAGCTACAGAGATGAATGATAGCCTCTGGTCCCACATAACTTAGACTTGCAATTGCCAACAGTTGGTATACTGAGGACATTAAAGATAATGTTGTAAGAAGCTTTTTTAATGTTCTTCCATTTATTCAATAGATATTATATTTTTGAAATTAGATGGTCCTATTGACCTTATTTTCATTCTAGTGAAATTGATAACACAAATGAATGCACTTTTATATATGACACAGTTTTGGTCCCAAGTTGATTCTAGCATTTCTATTGTTGTTACTGATATACATTTTTGAAAATTATTGCAAAATATGTAAGTCAATATTTAATTGAAGAGAAGGCCAAAAATCCTCTGATAATTATAGTGTATTTATAAACTGTAAATTAGAAATACACTCCTGGGGTGAAAGTTTTGCTTATCTTAAAGATATTTTTCTTTATTATTTTATTTTTTTAAGGAATAAAATGTCATGCATTTAATATATACAGGTTTGAGAACTTTATGATTCTTCCCCCCATACCTTCACACCCTTACTCCCGCCCTTCTTCCTCCCTCTCTCTTCCTTTCTCATTCTTATTTTTTACAGAGATCAATTTTTTCAGTTAAATTTTATACTCATAAAATTAACACTACACTAAACTAGAGAGTTCACCGGTTAGTATGAAGAAAAAAAAAACGAGATAAACTAGGTGAGAATATAAATTGTTCCTTGACAGTCAAGGCAACGGCTGTGAGCAGCAGTCACTTGCTGGCTCAATGGTGGAAAAGTTTGTTAAGGGTTGTTGATAGCTCAACCAGTAAGATTTTTTTAATCTTCTTTGGTATTAAATTTCACTTAAACTACCACTGCAAGAATTAGTACTAGGAGCTGAATTTACTCTCCTGCCTGAAACAACCAAAATGACAAAATATATTAAACAATGTTTTTAGACTTTGGAAAACAAGCCCTGCAGGACACCAAGTTTTGTAAGGCATTTAGTGATAATGATAACTTCTGAAAGCCATAATGCACTAAAATGTTGGTGTTAACACAAGTCCCTTGCCATTGTAAAAAATTAATATGGATTCTTTTTTCATCTTTACCAATAAAATGAATTTCATAGGAATGAAGTATTTAATTATTTTAAAATACTACAATTACTAGGGGAAACATACTTTTATAAGAGTTGCATTTACTGCTTTAAGAAATATATATAAATATTATCTGGTGTATTTTAATACATAAAACATCAATGAGAATATACAAAGTGTATAGTCTTAGTAATGGAGCCAAATTCTAGACTAAATTCTGTTTGTGTAGCTAATTAAGCTTACAAGAAAAGCTCAAAAGTTATTTCCAACAGCCAACAAATCTCACATCTGATGCTAGATCTAAAACTACTAGGGATACAAAGAAGTAAAAAAAAATAACTTATAAGAAGGCAAAAATCAATCATAATAAACAGAACAGTCATGAAGATGGCATAATCAGTAAACAAAAACATTCGAATAATTGTTCTCACTAATTTACCTGGGTTCACAAGGGTAGAACATAGCATCAACATCTCAAAAAGAGAAAAGGAAGGCTGAAAAATGATCCAAATTAAAATTCCAGGAATGAAAAGTGCTATTTCTAGTTTGAAAAAGTATTAAACCCATGAGACAAAGCAGATACAAAGAATGGCCTGTCTGAAAAAGTAAATTTTTTCGCTAATTATAGTAAAATATGTGAAAATAGAATTGTACAAATGCGAAGTGTAGGATGAAAAATTCCAGTTTGCATATATTTTTCATTTCAAAATTATGTTCTTTATTTAGCTTTAATTTAGAAAGATAAAGTATAAAACCATGAACATTTTCTTCCAATAGGGAAGCATTTTATGCAACATATGGATTTTATGCAATGTATAGATTCTCCAGGAAAACATGGATATCTAAAGTCTAAAACAACAGTGTAAACTTCATTAGCAGTATAAGAAATTCTGAAGATAGAAAAGAGACTATGGAGAATTATCATAAAGGAAAATAAGTTGTCTTTGTTTCTATGATCTTTGTTTTTATGATTTTAACCTGCACAGTCAAAAAAAGTGATTTAAACGTTAACATCCTTTCCTGAGAAAAAAGACATCAATATAATAGTTAATGGGTAGATCAATGCAAAAGATGGTTAATTTTAACACATTAGTGGACTTGGATTTTTTTTTTCACTGATAATATCCCCAGTAGACAATTAAAATGGTTCAGAGGAGTTGTTGGAAGGTGGGATGCCAAGATTTTTAATAGTTCTAGAATCAAGTGTTAGTAAATCCATTTTCTTTTTTTTTTTAAGATTTTTAAAATTTATTTGAAAGAGTTACAGTGAGGCAGAGGCAGAGAGAAAGAGATAGGGATCTTCCATCTGTTGGTTCACTCCCCGAATGGCCAGAGCTGAGCTGATCAGAAGCCAGAAGCCAGGAACTTCTTCTGGGTCTCCCATGTGAGTGCAGGGACCCAAGGACTTGGGCCATATTCCAGTACTTTCCCAAGTGCATTAGCAGGGAGCTGTAACGGAAATGGAGCAGCCAGGACTGGAAGCGGCATCCATATAAGATACTGGCACTGCAGGTGGAGACTTTACCCTGTAAGCCACAGTGCCGACCTCAGTGAATACCTTTTTTCAACTTTGGTAGAGACTATAAAACCATTTGTTCCAAGGTGAATTTGTGTTAAAAACACCTGAATTTAGAGCAGTTCATGAAAAATAGTGTGTACTATCCTGATATTATCCCATATCCTGTATGTTGTATGCATAATGCTATAGTCATACATCTATATCTATACTTATGTCTAAAATATGTTTATATTCACTTCAATATTTATACTCACATCTAAATTTATGTCTATCATCTAATGACTTATTTTTGACACATCTGTAGTCATGGTTAATTATATAATCATTAATGATAGTCACATTTATGTCAAAACAATGAGATGAAAGAAAGAGCAAAAGATTTCTACCAATTTCTGGGGGAATTTGTGTTTTCAGAAAGAGAAAAACAGACAATAATTGATTTATTATAAACAGTTTTAACTCTGGTTTATTAGATAGAAACATCAAATGAAATCTGTTAAGACTGTAATAGCTTGTCCCAGAAGGTAATATCTACGATCACCACCTTAGGCATAGCACTATATATCTGGTAAGCTGTGAGACAAATACATTCATTGTTATGAGAGGTTCTTCATGAATTCACAGGAGGGTTATAGAAATATTGTATAATTAGGCCGGCTGCCGTAGCTCAATAGGCTAATCCTCCGCCTTGCGGCGCCGGCACACCGGGTTCTAGTCCTGGTGGGGGCACGGATTCTGTCCTGGTTGCCCCTCTTCCAGGCCAGCTCTCTGCTATGGCCTGGGAGTGCAGTGGAGGATGGCCCAAGCCCTTGGGCCCTGCACCCCATGGGAGACCAGGAAAAGCACCTGGCTCCTGGTTTCGGATCAGCACGATGCGCCGGCTGCAGCGCGCCGGCCGAGGCAGCCATTGGAGGGTGAACCAACGGCAAAAAGGAAGACCTTTCTCTCTGTCTCTCTCTCTCTCACTGTCCACTCTGCCTGTCAAAAAAAAAAAATTGTATAATTAATTGGTTTAAAATGTTTTTAAAGTAAAAAAATAATTATGTTATTGATAAGTTTTTCCCTGCAAAGAAAGGAAAATGGGTCCCCCAAGGTCACTTTGTATTTTCTGGGAAAGAAGATACCCATGTGATTTCCATCTGGTACAGATCTCTTAAATAAGTTGTTGAAATGAAATGCCTGGGTGTTTCTAAGAAGACTCTGGCAAGAATTGAACTGGTTTTCACTCAATTCTTGAGGAGGGCGTAAATTGTGAATGTTCTATTTCACATTGTAATCACCTGACAACTACCATCAAATTAAGATTGCAAAAATTAAGACAACTGGGCACATGAATAGATAGGCAAGAGCCAAACATTGTTCATTCTTTTATAACATTAATTACATTGTCACCACTGTTTTACTACAAAGAAATTGCATCTTAAAAACAGTGATGAAATCCAGATATTCCAAGTGATTTGAATGCTCCCATTGTTGAGCAGGTTTCCTCTTCCCCATATAATCTTCACTTTTCATTCATGCGAGGTTGCCATTTGGTAAAATTTTACTACAGCAAATTAAATCTCTACACTAGTCCACTTGAAAAGCAGCAGTTTTGAAGATAGACAAATGATAGTCTGAAAACCATCAGTAATCATTCCCTACAGTAAAGAGTTTATGAAGGTCATATCATGACAGAAAGAGCTGGTGCATGATTAATACCTGCAGGTGAGGTTCTGCAGCCATGATCTAACTTTGTTGAGACTAACAAGACTTAAGAAAGTCAGAAGTTTTACGTTTGTCATTTGTTTGCTTAATTTTCTTTTTTCTATTTGTATTTAGGATTTAATTCCTTTGATTTCCATTCGGTTGCTGAGTTACATGCATCTTCTTTCTTTTTTTTTTAAATAGTTTTTTTTTTAATTTTTCCCCTAAGAAACCTTTTATTTAAGGAATACAAGCTTCATGTATTTCATAAGTACAACTTTAGGAATATAGTGATTCTTCCCATCATACCCACACTCCCACCCACACCTCCACCCCTTCTCCACCTCCCTCTCCCATTCCCAGTTCCATTCTCCACTAAGATCCATTTTCAATTAACTTTATACACAGAAGACTAACTCAATACTGTAAAGAGTTCAACAATTTGCACACACACAAAAAACCCCAAAAACCCAAAAAATAACAACAAAAAACTATCCTTCAACAGTCAAGACAGGGGCTGTTCAAAGTCAATGCATCTTGAAGCTAATTTCACTTTTTAGAAACTTAATTAACTTTACAGAAGTACTCAAAAATGAAACATATTTTGCGAGCACTTAGATGTAACTATAATGTGTGAGGCATAATAATATCCTCAACTTAATACATTAAAAGGAAGTAAGTCATTGGGAACGAGTTTTATCATTAGTAAAGGAAGCATTTAAGAAAACAAGCAATTGGAGTTGGACAATTAGGCATAACTAAAACTTATAAGGATATGCTCCACTTCATACACTAAAATGAATAATTTTTTTTTGACAGGCAGATTTAGACAGTGAGAGAGAGAGAGAGAGAGAGAGAGGGAAAGGTCTTCCTTTCCTGTTGGTTCACCCCCCAAATGGTCGCTACGGCTGGCACGCTGCACTGATAGGAAGCCAGGAGCCAGGTGCTTCCTCTGGTCTCCCATGGGGTGCAGGGCCCAAGCCCTTGGGCCATCCTCCACTGCCTTCCCGGGCCACAGCAGAGAGCTGGACTGGAAGAGGAGCAACCAGGACAGAATCCGGCGCCCCGACCAGGACTAGAACCCGGGGTGCCAGCGCCGCAGGCAGAGGATTAGCCTAGTGAGCTGTGGTGCCGGCCACAAATAAATCTTTGAGAACAAGTTTTACCGTTAACTTCA
Source organism: Oryctolagus cuniculus (assembly GCF_964237555.1). NCBI lineage: Eukaryota > Metazoa > Chordata > Mammalia > Lagomorpha > Leporidae > Oryctolagus > Oryctolagus cuniculus. The sequence goes on along the minus strand of NC_091437.1, from coordinate 103,778,215 downwards.
GGGCTTCTTATAATGTATTTTTAACAGTAATGGAATACATCACCTTTGTTTTCCTGGGAATGTTTTAATTTTCCATTCATTTTTGAAATGCTATTTTGACCAAGATAAGATTCTTAATTGACAGGTTTTTTTTTTTTTTTCTTTTAATACTTTGAATATCTTAGCTCATCATCTTCTGGCTTCCAATGTTTTTAATATTAATTCTGCTTATAATCTTATTGAAGATTCCTTATTGTGATGTGCGTCTTCTCTCTAAAACTTTTAACATTCAAGAGCAACTGCATATATGGCAGAGTTGGAACCCCATAATAATTGCTCAGGAAAAGGAGCAAACCTGGAGTTAGTTTTGAGAAAACTAATTTTAAAACTCTGATCACAAGATTTGTTATGTTACTAGATTCAATCAATAGTTTTCAGTAAAAGCCATAAATTATACAAAGAAACAGGAACATACATTCCACCAAAGGAAAAACAAATTAAGCCAACAGGCACTTTGCCTAAGGAAAACCAAATGGCAGACTTAGTTAACAACTTTCTTAAAAATACTCAAAAGAGGTGCCCAACATGTGGATTAAGTTGCCGTATACAATAACAACCACACTATCCCATGTGAATACCAGTTTGAGTCCCAGCTGCTCCACTTCTAATCCAGTTTCCTGTTAGTGTGCCTGGGAAAGTAGCAGAAGACAGCCCAGGTACTTGTGCCCCTGCCCCCTACATGGGAGGCCCAAATGGAGTTCAGAGCTCCTACTTCAGCATGGCGCATCTCAGACATGATTGTAGTTGGAAAATCTCTTTTATATGTCTTTACCTCTTTCCTTGTACCTCTGCCTTTCAAGTAAATAAATAAGTGAATAAATAAATAAATAAGTATTTTTTTTTAAAAAAATGCTCAAAGAGGGGCCAGTATTACGGTGTAATGGGATAAGTTCTTATTTGTGATGCCATCATCCCATATAAATTGCCTACTTGAATTTTCTTTCAAATGGCCAAAAAGCAGTTGAGAAAATGCTCAGTATTACTAGTCATCAGGGAAATGCAGATCAAAACCAGGGTCAGGTTTCACCTCACTCCAGTTAGAATGGTTCTCATACAGAAATCAACAAACCACAAATGCAGATGAGGATGTGGGGAAAAAGGCACCTTGGTCCACTGTTGGTGGGAATGTAAACTGGTGCAGCCACTGTGGAAGACAGTATGGAGATACCTTAGAAAGGTAATATAGACCTACCATATGACCCAGCCATCCCACTCCTTTGAATTTATCCAAACCAGAAGAAATCAGCATCTGAAAGAGTTATCTGTACCCACATGTTCACTGCAGCACAACTCTCGGTAGCTAAGATATGGAATCAACCCAGATGTCCTCAACTGTTGACTGGATAAAGAAATTGTGGTATATATATATATATATATATATACACTATGGAGTACTACTCAGCTGTAAAAAAAATGAAATCCTGTCTCTTGCAACAAGATGTACACAACTGGAAACTGTTATATTTAGTGAAATAAGCCAGTTCCAAAAAGAAAGATATCATATGTTTTCCCTGATCCAAGGTAACTATTAGAGTACTGAAATGTAATGTATTGGAGTAAAATAGACACTTTAAGATTTGGTGATTGTTTACAGCCTTTGTCTCTACCTTAGAGGAACAGATTTTTTGTTCGTTTTTCTCATGCTGTTTGTTGAACTCCTTTACTTAGCATAGTGTTAACTATAGGATCATTAAGTAAAATTGAAAATAGATTTCTGTAAAAAATTGTATGTGGGAATGTGAGAGGGAGCAGGAAGTGTTGGAGCATGGGTGGGAGGGAGGATGGGGGTAGGAACTGTCACTATGTTCCTATGTCTGTTTATATGAAAAAGCATGAAACTTATAGAGCTTAAATAAAATTAAAAAAAATTAAAATTGCCTATTTGATTCCTAGTTGCTCTGCATTATATCCAGCTTTCTTCAAATTGGCCTGAGAAGCATCAGATGATGTCCCATGTACTTGGGTCCCTGCTACCTGTGTGCAAGACTACGACGGATATCCTGGCTCTTGGCCTTGGTCTGGCCCAGACCTGGATGTTGTGGCCATTTGGGAAGTAAATCAGTGAATGAAAGATCTCTCTCTCTCATTCTCTCCCTCTTTCTGTCGCTCTGCCTGTCAAATAAATAAATAATTTAAAAAATATATAAATTGATTATTTTAATGCACTATCCTATTATGTAGAAAACAAAATGTGCAGTAACAAAATAAAATTACAATAATAGATTTTTACTAATAATTGTTTTTTAAATTATAATATTTGTTTTGATCTTGTAGAAAAGAAGTGAAGGACTGGCGCCATGGCTCACTTGGTTAATCCGCTGCCTGCGGTGCCAGCATCCCATATGGGCACAGGGTTCTAGTCCCGGTTGCTCCTTTTCCAGTCCAGCTCTCTGCGGTGGCCTGAGAGGGCAGTGGAGGATGGCCCAAGTGCTTGGGCTCCTGCACCCGCATGGGAGACCAGGAAGAGGCACCTGGCTCCTGGCTTTGGATCAGCGCACTGCCGGCTGTGGCGGCCATTTGGGAAGTGAACCAATGGAAGGAAGATCTTTCTCTCTGTCTCTCTCTGTCACTGTCTGTAACTCTACCTGTCAAATAAATAAATAAAAAAGAAGAAGATGTGAAGTTTAAAACCATTGCTACAGCAATACTGGTTTTGTAGTTACCCACATACTTATTGAAATCCTAATTTTTTTCACACTTGCTTGCATTATTGTCTGGTGTCTTTCCATTTCAACTTGAGGAGCTCCCTTCAGGGCCTCTTATAATGCATTTCTAACAGTAATAGAATACATCACCTTTGTTTTCCTGGGAATGTTTTAATCAGGGCCTCTTATAATGCATTTCTAACAGTAATAGAATACATCACCTTTGTTTTCCTGGGAATGTTTTAATTTTCCACTTATTTTTGAAATACTATTTTGACCGATAGAAGATTCTTAATTGACAGGTTTTTTTTTTAATACTTTGAATATATTGGTCCATCATCTTCTGACTTCCAAAGTTTTTAATATTAATTCTTCTTATAATCTTATTAAAGATCCCTTATTGTGATGCGCAACTTCTCTCTAAAACTTTTTAACTTTTTGCCTTTAACTTTGCTTTCAGACAGTTTAGTTATAAGGTATCTCCATGTGGCTCTCTTTGAGTTGATATTATTTAGTTTTACTTGAGCTTCTTGGATATTTATATTAATGTCTTTCATCAGACTTGGAAAGATTTCACCATCCTTTATCTCTCACTTCTCTTCCTGAAATTTCCATGATATCAATCTACTTGCTGCTGCCTATTTGCCACAAAATATACAGATATTATCTGTGGGATTGTTCCTAAATCATGGATTACAGTTTGTTGTGCTTGATGCTTCTATGCTCTAGACAATTATACAAGTTTTTTCATAAATTTTTAAAGAGAGAAATGTTAAATCAGTCAATACTTATTTGTGCTGTGAAACACCTGCAATCAGTTTGAATCACTTCATTGAAAAAAAATAAACAGATTGCTCATTGTGTAATTTTTAGTTCAAAAGTTCTACTTAGCTTTTTTCTTGGAATTTTTGGCTCTTCACTTCTATGTGTTTTTCTTCCTGAATTGCTGGTCTTTCACACGTGACTTAAAATTAAAAAATCTGAAAGATTTTATTCCAACATGTATACAAGAAGGGAATTATAGCTCAAATGAATAGTAAGATAACATATTTGAAGATAAAACTGAAAATTATACAAATCTGTAATTCATGATATCATAAATTAGAAAGGACACATACTCGAGTTGAGGCTGAGAGACTATATTCACAGCTATACTTGATTCATGCAGATTACCATACTATTCCTACTAAATAATTAATGTTTCTACATAGAATATTTATTGATTTCCCATTTTATGCACATCAAGTTTATGAACTCCAAATTTTAAAATAAATTATAAAAAGTAAGTGGATAAACAATAAAATTATAAATGGGAAAATTTTAGTAGACTTTTTAATTTTTAAAATTTATATAAAGGGAACAAATTTTATGTATTTCATATATACAATTTTAAGAACATAATATTTCACTCCTTCCCTCCCTCCTTCAATCACACCCTCCTTCCTCCTTCCTTTCCTTTCTTTTGATTTTTGCAATGACATACTTTCAATTTATAATTACAAGATTAACACTCTTTTAAGTAAAGAATTATTTAGAATAAAGAATTCTAGTAAATTAAAAAACCCACTGTTCTTCATGAGTATATACAAGGACAATACACAATAATCAAATCTAAAAATATCAATTTTTTTTGATGTTCACATTGTTCTAAACTTCTCCAGTAGGAACTTCATTCTTTAGCCTATTCTTTTAGTAAGGAAACACTTCTGTGAAGTGAACATTTTCTAAAATTATTTATTTAGTTTTTTGAAAGGCAGCAGTTACAAGGATAGAGAGGGAGACACACACACACAAACACACACACACACACAGAGAGAGAGAGAGAGAGAGAGAGAGAGAGAGATGGATTCCATCTGCTGGTTTACTCCCCAGGTAGCAGCAATGGCTGGAGCTGGGTCAATCTGAAGCCAGGAGCCAGGAGCTTCTTCTTGGTCTCCAACATGAGGGGTAGTGGAACAAATACTTGGGCCATCTTCCACTGCTTTCCCAAGCACATTAGCAGGCAGCTGGGTCAGATGAGGAGAAGCCAGTACTCAAACCAGTGCCCATATGAGATGCAGAAGTCACAGGTAAGAACTTTACCCTTCATGCCACAATGCTAACTTCTACCACAATTTCTTTATCTTGTTTTCAGCTGATGGACATTTGGGCTGATTCCATATCTTAGCTTTGTAATTTGAACTGCTATAAATATGGGGGGTACAGATCATTCATTCATATACTGATTTCATTTCATTGGGGTAAACCAGAGGGGCATGACTGGGTCATATGGTAGTTCTATTTTCAGATTTCTGAGATATCTGCATATTATCTTCCACAGTGGCTGCACCAGTTTACATGCACAGCCACAGTGGACTAGGGCACCTTTGCCCCTACACCTTTGCCAGCATTTATTGTTGTTTTCTGTATGAGGGCCATTCTATCTGGGGTGAGGTGAAACATTATTTTGTTTTTTATTTGAATTTTCCTGATGGCTAGTGATCCTGAGCATGTTTTCATGTGTCTATTGGCCATTTGTATCTCATCCTTGGGAAAATATTGCCCTTAACCTTAACCTATTTCTTAACTGGATTGTCTTCTTTACTATTGAGTTTCTTGACCTCCTTATATATTCTGAATATTAACCTTTTATTAGATGTGTGATTTGCAAATATTTTCTCCCATTCTGTAAGTTGCCTCTTTAGTTTCTTAAGTGTTTCTTTTGCTGTGCAGCGGATTATTGGATTGATGTAATTTCATTTGTCTTTTATTGCCTTTATTGCCTGTGTGTCTAGGGTCTTATCCAAGAAGTCTTTGCTATGCCGGTCTTTCAGTGTCTCACTATGTTTTTTTCTAGTAACTTGATGATTTCAGATCTTAAAATATAGATCTCTGATCCACTGTTAGCTGATTTTTGTTTAGGGTGTAAAGTAGGGGTTTTATTCTATACTTCTGCATACAGAGATTCAATTTTCCCAACACTATTTGTTGAAGAGATTTTCTCCAGGGAGTGATTTTAGCTCATTTGTCAAAGATTAGTTTATGTAGATGTGCAGATTATTTTCTGGGTTCTCTAATCTGTTATTTTGCCAGGACCATGATGTTTTTATTATAACTGCCCTGTAAAAAGTATTAAAATCTGGTATTGTGAGGCCTCCAGTCTTATTTTTATTACCTAAGATTGCTCTTGGTCCAGCATTGTGGCTTAATAGGCTAAGTCTCTGCCTGCAGCACCAAGTTCCCTTATGGTTGCTGGTTTGTGTTCTGGATGCTCCTCTTCCTATCCAGTTCTTACTTATGGCCAGGGAAAGTAGTCGAAGATGGCCCAAGTGCTTTGCACGTGTGTGGAAGATATAGCTCCTGGCTTCATATTGGCTCAGCTCCAGCCATTGCAGCCTTTTTGGAGTGAACCAGAGATGGAAGACTTTTCTCTCTGTCTCTCCCTCTCTCTGTCTGTAACTGTTTTTTTCTAGATCTTATGTTTTGATTGGGATCACATTGATTTGCTTTGGGTAATATGGAGATTTGGGTAACATTAATTTTTCCAACCCATGAATGTGTAAGATTTTTCCATTTTTTGCATGTGTTTTGTTTTCTTTCCTTAATGAAATGTTTTGAGGTTTTCACTGCACATATTTTTCATATCCTTGGTTAAATTTATCCTAAAGTATCATTTTTATAGCTATTGTGAAGTAGAGTTTTCATACAAGTTCTTTCTCATCCATGGCATTGTTTGTGTTTACAAATGCTATTGATATTTGCCTACTGATTTTATATCTTGCAACTCTACCAAAGTCTCTTATGAGTTCCAATAATCTTTTAGTGTAGTCTTTGGGTTCCATTATGTATAGGATCATATCATCTGCACACAGAGACAATTTGATTTCCTCTTTTTCCATTGTTATCCATTTGATTTATTTTTCGTTTCTAATGATCTGGCTAGGAATTCCAGAATCACATTGAATAGTAATGGTAAACATGAGCATCCTTGTCTGGTTCTGGTTCTTAATGGAAATGCTTCCAGCTTTTCCCCTTTCAATATGATGCTGGTGGTGGATTTTTCATATGTTGCCTTAGTTGTGTTGAGGTATGTTCCTTTGATACCAAATTTGGTTAAGGTTTTTATTATGAAAGGATGTTTTATTTGATTAAATGCTTTTCTGCATCTATTGAGATAATCATATGGTTCTTTTTAATCATGAAGACATAGAAAAAAAATAGAGCCATAACCAAGATGGAGATTGAACCAGTAATAAAGACCGTCCCAAGTACTGGATGGCTTCACTGCTCGGTTCTACCAAAATTTTTTTCAAACATTTTATTTATTTATTGGAGAGGTAGAGTTACAGACAGAGAGAGGGAAAGACAGAAACGTGAACAGTTCTGAAGCCAGGAGCCAGGTGCTTCTTCTGGGTGCAAGGGCCCAAGCATTCAGGCCATCTTTTACTGCTTCCTCAGACCATACAGAGAGTTGGATCAGATGTGGAGCAGCCAGGACACTAACTAGTCCCCATCTGAGATTCCAGCACCACAGGCAGAGGCTTAGCCCACTAACCACAGCACCAGTTCTCACTAAACTTTTAAAGAAGAACTAATATCAATTATTTTTTGAATTATTCAAAACAATTGAAAGGGAGTAAATCATCCCAAACACTTATGAGACCAGCATCACCTTAATTACAACACTAGAAAAAGATAAAACAATAAAAGAGACCTATAGACCAGTATCCCTGATGAACATATATGCAAAGGTCTTTAACAAAATACTAATTGCTTCCAACAACATATTACAGAGATTATTCACCTGGATCAAGTGGGATTTATCCCTAACATGAAAGGATGGTTCAATGTATGCAAATCGATTTAATGATTATTTTTATAAAATATGTGGTGGAAACACAGACATAAGTCTCTAAACTAGTGGGGAATTAGTCATGATCAGTGGTTTAAGTTTTTTAAGTTCCACAGGAGCTAACTGAGAAGACAGGCATTAGAGATCAAAGGAACAATATCGTTGGAGTCAAAATTAGATATAAAATACACAGTGTTTATTATAAAAATGTAATTATTATTAATGGCAACTTAAAAATTTTAGTACAGTGGAGTAAAGATGAATCCAGGAATTGTATAAGAATGGTAAAATATGATTGAAAAAGTAACACAAAATTAGGCAAGGTATGAAATCTCTATTTAAGGATGTAGAAAAATTAATAGATTTTAAAAAATTCAGTTCTTATTTTCATTAAAAATTATGTTTAAGGAGAGAAATTGCAGAGTGTAAAACTTATTTATAATTATATACAATTGTTATTTGTAAATGTATAAGAAATTATAAATATGTATGTATAAACTATGTAATAATAAACATATAAATGGATTTTTCCAAACACTGGATATTTATTTGGGTTTCAACGAGGAAAATTATTTCTCTTTTTAAGTTAAATAAATTTCCCTTTAATTTGTTCTATAACTCTGAATTACTTATCATCAGTTTCTTAATGTCTTGAGATTAGAAGTGTAGATGCATCATATAAAAGAAGAGAAATAAATTCCATTAGTAATTCTGGTTGATATTGTTAAGTGTCAAGTCATTTGTTGCTACTGAATGCTAGAAGAAAATTCTGGCACACTAGTTCTCTACAACTCAGCTTAAAATGATTTTTGCATTTATGTGTGGTAAGTAAGGTGTAAATCTATACATGACCATATTACACATGGAAACTTCTTGATGCCTTCCAAAAGAAGGGAACATTTTTTTCCTGGGACCAAGGGAATGGTACATAAATGGCCTCTGAATTATGATTTCATTTGTGATTTCTTATATTCATAATATAGTGAAAGTGCTGTATATTTGGTAGAAACCATGCCTCAAATTTGAGTTTTGATTTTTCTTCCTGGGGTAGCATCTTGCTATACAATACTCTTCTGCATTGTGGGCAACCATAGTGTGCCACATCTCCCAGTCAGCCACAGCATCAGGAGAGTAATGAACCCTAAGCTATGAAGTTCATTACACTAGGCATGATGCTGCACACATTTTCAATTTATAATATTTTCCACTTACAGTGGGTTTTATCAGGACATAACACTATCATAAGTGGAGAAGCCTCGATCAATATTCAATGAGATAGTTGCAGTGTGAACCTCCTTGCCTCACTGTTGTGTCAAAGTGTAGCCCAGTTCAAAAATGAGTAATAGTCAGAAGAAACCTACACCAAAAAAAAAAGAGAAATAAATTTAAGAAATTTCTGAGAAATTTCTGAGAAAACAAACATTTAGAGATAGCATATGCTATATTATTTATTTGAGTACAAAATATATGGATTATATAGGATAAGAAAAGAGATGTATTCATCTAGATGACATCATAAGAAAGGAAATACAAGTGGAAGTGAATCCAGTGATATAAAACATTAGAGGAAGCAAAAGTTAGGATGTTTCTGAACAAAATACATCTTCAATGAGATGAAGAGAGATGGAGAGAGAAGGGAAAGAAAGCAATAATAAAGTATATGGAATCATTTATAACTGTGGGTAGGTCAAGGTAGGATCTGAGTGAGACAATTTAGTTGCTGCTCATTATTTCCATGTTATTTCTTGTTGTTTTGTCTTTCTCCCTCTTCTATCATGAATCCGTTTTATTCAATAACCCTGACCACTTTATATCTAAAAACAGCATATCAAAATTTAGCAATTCATCTCTGTCAGAAATCTGGTAAATTTTCTTGGACTTGTTAAATTTAACTTCACATAAACTTTGGTTTTCTCAAAATTTATAACACACTATTCCAAAAGTTGCTCACAAACATTTTACAGTACCTTTGTATTTCATAGTCTGAGTTTCTACCAAGGAAGTTACTTTCTCTTCTTCTTAGCTTATGTAAATCAAATGAATATTCTTTACTATTGGCAAACTACAAGTAGTCCATGATCATGATAATGAACACGTGTATGTGTGCAAGAAAGGCTAATCACCAAGAGAATTGGATAGAAACTAGATTGTGCAAATTGTTTCATTCAACACATTTTATGAAGATGGTTGCAAACTATCCTGTGATTTCTTGATATTTCTCTTCCAATTAGGAAAGGAAAAGTTACATGAAACATGACTTTTTTTTTGGTGTCAACATGTGTGTTTTTGTTTTAGCTATTATTCTTGTGTTCATTTAGAAATGCAAACATTTCCAAATGTCCTGAAGACATTATAACTTGATAGTAGGGTTTAAACCCCCACAGTAACAGAGGGATTTTGTATATGTCATATTCTTGGGTCCGGCGCTATGGTGTGATAGGTGATGTCATCGTCAGCAGTGCCATCCCATATGGGCACTGGTTGGAGTCCCGGCTGCTCCACTTCTGATCTGGCTCTCTGCTATGCCCTTGGAGGGCAGTAGAGGATGATCCAAGTCCTTGGGCCACTGCACCTGTGTGGGAGACCCAGAGGAGGTTCTTGGCTCCTGGCTTCGGATCGGCCCAGCTCTAGCCATTGTGGCTGTTTGGAGAGTGAAGCAGCAGATGGAAGACCTCTCTCTCTCTCTCTCTCTCTCTCTGCTTGTGCCTCTGCCTCTCTGTAACTGCCTTTCAAATAAATAAATAAATCTTAAAAAATATTCTTTAAAACAAAATGATAAGAAAAACAAAACAAGACAAACGAACAAATCTGGCTTCAAGGATACCAGTTTTTATGGTATTTACTTTTTTTTAAAAGAAATAATTTATTTAGAAAGTCAGAGTTACAGAAAGAGAGAGGGAGAGACAGAGAGCGAGAGGTTCCATCTGCAGGTTAACCCCTGAGGTGGCTGCAATGGCTAGCACTGGGCCAGGATGAAGTCAGAAACCTGCAGCTTCCGCCGTGTTTTCCACATGGTAGCAGGAGCCCAGATACTTGGGCCATCCTCTGCTGACTTTCCCAGGAGCATTAACAGGGAGCTGATTTGGTAGTGGAGCAGCCGGGACTCTGCTGAAGAGTATCATACACTGAAACTTCAGTGTAAAGAAGACCACGTGAAATTGTGTTCTGAACTCAGATGGGTTGATTTGTGGCTAAGATAAAAATATCCACATTTCCCATGGGATCTAAATAATTCCTAGTGTTCCATATATAATATTCAAAATGCCCAGGATAAAGACCAATTTACTAAATGAAAGAACAAACAGGAAAATCTTAACTCATTTGAGAAAAAAATGCAACAGTTGCAAAAAGTGAAATGGCGAAGATATTGGAATTGTTTCGCAAAGATTTTAAAGCAGCTTTTATAAAAATGTGCTAACCAGAAATTGTGACTCTCTTGGAATTAATGGGAAAATACAATACAAACCTCAGCAAAGTAGAAGGTGTTATAAGCCAAAGAAAAATTTTAAAAAACTAAAAGTAACTAAAATTAAAACAACAACAACAAAAAGAGAGCACTCACTAATTGGGCTCAGTAGCCAAGTTCCCTTTAACTTAGGAAAGAGTTGGTGAACATGAAGATGGATTAACAGTTATCATCTAATCTCAACAATCTAACATTTCAAAAGAAAATATTACAAATGATAGATAAGAATGGCTTCCACGACTTTCAAGACAACACAATATCACAATCCCAGAAAGAAAAAAAGTGTGTTGTAAAACATAAAAATAATGCAAACCTAACTGAAAGACATAAATCTATATATTCAAGAAGTTTATTTAAGCTTCAAAAAAAATAAAGTCACAACCAGGTACATGATAGTCAAAATGATGAAAATTAAATACAGAGAAAATGTATTGGAAACAACCTACAAAAAATAACATATTACTTACAGACATAATGGCAGGAATTATGGGCACTGCTCATCGGAAGCCTGGTGGCCAGAAGTAAGTAGACTGTTATTTGTAAAACACTGAGAGGAAAACAAGCTAGAATTCTAGGCACATAAAATATCTCTCAAGAATGAAGAAAAAAATGGAGACATTCTCAAGTGAGGAAAGTTTTATGGATTTTGTTGCCAGAAGATATGCTCTTGAATAATTGCTGAGCAAGTTTTCAGACAGAAAAATAAAAGCTGAATATCTCAAGTGGAAGAAGAACTAAAGTGGTAAATATCTGTATAAACAAATGAACTTTTTTCCTTCTGGCTCATTAAAATACATTCTGTATTGAAAGCAAAATTATGAAATTGTTCAGTGGAATTCAGCATATGCAAATGTCATGCTTAAGGCATTAAATAAAATAAACATAGATGGAAGAGGTAAAAAAGCCTTTATGCTTGTACATTTTATATATTTTTGTAAGGTGCTAAAAGTGACTTTAAACATACTTTGAACAGTTAGACATGTATATCACACTCAAAAGAGCAACCAATGAAACAAAATGCAAATATATATTAGTGAGGACATTAGGAACACAAAAAAGTTTAAATAACCCAAAATAAAGTAGAAAATAGTGAAATGAGAAATAGAACAAAAAATGTATGACTTCCAAAATGATTGAGTGAGGCTCTCAGCAAAACTCTCCAAGATGAAATGGTAAATCAGAAAGCGGAGTATAAAATAGCCATTTAAGGTCAAATTTAATAAAGCTATTTAGCAAGAGGTGAACTTTTTTTTTTAAGAGAATCTGTGGAATCTCAGTGGGAGTCAATAACTTCTCCCTTCCCTGCCCTGAGCTTCACTACACAGAAGTGGTGCCAGGACAGTGGAAAAGGCTAATTTAATTTTGAGAAAAATGTGGAAAATGTCATGCCTTGGAGAAGCACAAAAAACAACAGAGTTTTCAGTGGCAAACAATCAGGATAGGTCAGTATTCCAACTAACCTGTTGTTTCAAGGCTATTGGAATGTCAGAAATTTAGTAGTGCGATCTGAAGAATAAAATATCTGAGTTGACCTTGATGAGATTATAGACTAGTGGGTAATAAACATTTCAGCCTCCTCACATACTCAGTAAAGACTTGTATAAGGCCTTAGTGAGAAAACTGTACTAGGTTGAATGTAAGGGCACCATAGATAATTAATAATAATAATAACAAGACACATGCTTATAAATTGCCTGAACTCTGTATGTAGTGTTGGAATTTCATTCATTACATTTTGTTTTGTCCTGAATTGGTTCAATACTACATCATCTTAAAAGTGTAGATTGTTGGGGACTGACGCTGTGGCTTAGCTGGTGAAGCCGCCTTTTGCAGCGCTGACATCCCACATAGGCACCAGTTCGAGTCCCACTTCTCCACTTCAGCTCTCTGCTGATGGCCTGGGAAAACAGCAGAAGATGGCTCAAATGCTTGGGACCCTACACCCATGTGGCAGACTCAGAGAAGCTTCTGGCTCCTGGTTTTACCATTGCAGCCATTTGGAGAATGAATCAATTATGGAAGTCCCCCCGCCCCGGCCCCATGTCCTCTCTCCCTCTCTCTGTAACTCTAATTTTCAAATAAATAAATAAATAAATCTTTAAAAAAATCTAAATCTTCCAATATTTTTATTTAAAACTGTGAACTCTTTTGAATAGTCTCAAGGACTGATTTTTATTGGTTGGGGTAGTAAATACTAGTCAATAATCAATGTCATCAATTTTCCTCATTGTTAATTCTATCTATCAGAAATAACTTATAGAATGAGCCCAAATAAAACTGTGGTTTGCGTAAAGGGGGAAGGAAGCAGCTTCACATATGCTTGTATTAGAGTATGTAAAGCACAACACTCACATTTGGAGAAAGGGGGGGGAAGGAACAACAGATTTCATAATAATGGTTTTCAGAGATGAAAAACTGCATAATATAATACTGCTGCCAGAAAGCAGTATTCCGATAACCATAGGTATCAAAATGTGTGCTTTGGCCTTGTGGCGGTAGACAAGTCTGTCAGTTTTTAGGGTGCCTTGTCATCTCCTTATTTGCCTATTAATAAAAAAATTTCTTATTTGGGAAGTTCTTTTTCATCTTTTTTCATGCTACACTTTAATATCCTAATTGCAAGTCACTCTATAATTCTTTCTGTTATATTACTATACAATTGATTATTTATAATAGGAATTATTAAGAATGTGCACTGTCTGATATGCTCTTGCACTAAATTCTATAGGAAAGGAACAGAGAGGTAAGAGCTGTGACCCTTGAAAGCAGAGACTGGGGTGTGAAAGTCAGCTCCCACTTATGAAGCATGGGCCTCTGATGACTCTGAGCTTTATTTTTTAAATCAATAAAAGGGACATAATAGCTACTCTTCAACATCTTTGCGAGAATTAAATAAGATAAATTCTGCATAGTGAAAAGCACAATTCCTGACTGATAAATGGTAACTATAATTATAATTAAAAATACATGTTGCAGCTAAGGCTCTCAAATGATTGATATTTTAAAGGGCTATTTTGTTCACCAATTCTTTAGATATGCCTTTTTCCAGTAGCCAAACTACCATCTGCTCAACAGTGGATATGCTATGCTCAGGAATTTTCATTTTCAAGTTACTTCCTGCAATCACCTGGAATTTTGATTAAACACACAGTATATATGTACAAAATGAATTCATAAAGGAAATAGTCAGACTCCATAATAAACAAAACTGTCAAAGACTAACTTGTTTGAATAATTGACCAGGTGTGATGTATGTGTGTACCTGTTTATATTAGTGACATAACGCATTGAAAACATGAGTACATTTAATAGTTTCTTTTTTGAACAAATTATTGTCTTAACTTTATTTATAAAATACACCTACACATGATGATACATTCATATACACATATACATATTGAATAATATCATAATTAGAGGACACCAAATAAATTACTTTGTCTCACAATATAAATAATATTTCTCTTCTTGAATATGGTGCTGAAGATGACACCAGAACCAAATATGTGAACCTAAGGTGAAATAATCTCAAGTATAGAAATGATCCCGATGTCACTGCTGCTACTGGTGACACAAACTGCAGAGACTGTCATCCGGACATTAGCATTGCCAAAATTCTTGCCTTGGCCACAGCTATTGCCTTTCCTATTGGAAGATGGTGGACTAATAAGCCATTTTAAAGTCTTGCCAAAGCAGTCGGAGGCAGCTACAAGATGAATACACATTAGTGAAAAAGTCTTTGCTCAATTTGCTTTCTCAAAATTCTGCTACATAACAGACCCATGCTGGATTAATTGCAACATTTTATATATATGTAAATACATATCAATTGTTACTGTGTTGTGTTGCAATACCGAAGGCATGATTTTAATATTTATAAAGTCTTGAGCAATTCTATTGTTTGAGCATATTCATTATGTATTTGGTAACGTTAATCAAGGAAGGTCAAGTGTTCCAAAACAGAACTTTGAGATAGAGATCAACAGTTGTATCCTCTAATGTCTCAATGTTAGCTTGGAAGCTATTTGTAGCTGTACCTTTTGTAGTGCCTAACAAATTGTATTTTTCTATATATGCTGTTGAGATAATATAAATAACACAGAACTGATAGAAATGAACTGAATAGTACTGAATCTAAACAATTGACTCATCAATTTTGGTCTTTAATTCTGCTTTGACCTCATACTGGAAAACATATCTTTAAAATATTTATTGAATATTTATATGAAACGCAGAGTTACAAAGAGAGGGAGACACACACACATGCACACACATAAACAAACACACAATCTTTTATCCACTGTTTGACTCACCAGGTGGCCACAGTACATAGGGCTAGGCCAGAGAGAAAAAGAGCTGGGAGCTTCATCTGGGTTTCCCACATTGTTGATAGGGGGCTAAACACATGGACACAATGGGATGCTTTCTGCTGCTTTTCCCAGACCATTATAATGGATTTGGATTGGAAGTGGAGCATCTGGGACATGAATGAGCACCCTTATGGGAAGCTGGCATCAAAGACAGCAACTTTACCCATTATGCCACAATGTCAGCAGCCTGGAAAACATTATGTTGTCAGTCACTTACACAATTTTTCTACAAACATCAACACACACACACACACACACACAGGTGATTAAAAAAGTGTGGTTCATATATCTGGGTCAATATACTATCATGATAATTTGAGTCTTTTTATGATTTAGAATATATATGTCAACACATTTACATAAAAATTATGTAATAGAAATATATTGTAAATAAATAAGCAAAATTGTGTGTTAGAACAAAATTGACATTGTTTCTGGAAATGAAGTACTTTATTTCCTTTTATTCATTTATTTTCTCAATAAGTATATGTTGAGCAATAACTTTGTGCAAAATAGCCTACTAGGAGATAAAAGAGTGAAGGAGGTGGTCCTTCCATTCAAGTAATAAAGGAGGATATAAAAGCAACAAGGGAGATTGTTGCATTAAGGGGGATTAATAATACATTATGGAAAGGATTGTAATAGAAACATGTGCAGGAAATCTATATGAAAAGACCAAGGAGGGAATAGTTGGAAGATGAGAATTAAGCACATTCTTGAACAAAATACACAATGGGCCCAGGAAAGGGAATAAAGGGAATAGAAAGTAATTCCAAAATAATGGAATTATAGTAATTCAGGAAAACAGAACTGCAAACACATATCAGTGCATTGTAGTATTAATTAGGTAGTTTTTTTCATTTGTTTTTGGGTACTATGTGCTGAATTTTATTTCAAATATTTTTACATGAAAGGAGAGTCTTTGGTTTTAAATTATTTTCTTTAATTATTGAAGGTTTAATAAAGGCATAAAATTCATAAAATAACAAAAAAATTTATACAAAAAGACTTCAAATATGCCTGTAAAATGTGTTTTATGGAAAAGCTATATGGATTTCAAAAAATTTAGTAAAAAGGGAAATTTATCTTTTTTTTCTTTTTTTTAGAGGTTTATTTTTATTTTTTTATATTTATTTATTTTTTTTAACTTTTATTTAATGAATATAAATTTCCAAAGTACAGAATATGGATTACAATGGCTTCCCCCCTATAACGTCCCTCCCACCCACAACCCTCCCCTTTCCCACTCCCTCTCCCCTTTCATTCACATCAAGATTCATTTTCGATTCTCTTTATATACAGAAGATCAGTTTAGCATACATTAAGTAAAGATTTCAACAGTTTGCTCCCACACAGAAACATAAAGTGAAATATACTGTTTGAGTACTAGTTATAGCATTAAATCTCAATGTACAGCACACTAAGGACAAAGATCCTACATGAGGAGTAAGTGCACAGTGACTCCTATTGTTGACTTAACAAATTGACACTCTTGTTTATGGCCTCAGTAATCACCCTAGGCTCTTGTCATGAGCTGCCAAGGCTATGGAAGCTCCCTGAGTTCACTGACTCTGATCATATTTAGACAAGGCCATGGTCAAAGTGGAAGTTCTCTCCTCCCTTCAGAGAAAGGTACCTCCTTCTTTGATGACCTGTTCTTTCCACTGGGATCTCATTCATTTAGTTTTTTTTTTTTTTTTTTTTTTTTTCCCCAGAGTGTCTTGGCTTTCCATGCCTGAAATACGCTCATGGGCATTTCAGCCGGATCCACATGCCTTAAGGGCTGATTCTGAGGCCAGAGTGCTGTTTAGGACATCTGCCATTCTATGGGTCTGCTGAGTATCTCACTTCCCATGTTGTATCATTCTCTCCTTTTTATTCTATCAGCTAGTATTTGCAGACAATATTCTTGTTTATGTGATCCCTTTGGTTCTTAGTCCTATCATTATGATCAATTGTGAACAGAAATTGATCACTGGGACTAGTGAGATGGCATTGGTACATGACACCTTGATGGGATTGAATTGGAATCCCCTGGTATATTTCTAACTCTACCGTTTGAGGTAAGTCAGCTTGAGCATGTCCCGAATTGCACCTCTCTTCCCTCTCTTATTCCCACTCTTATATTTAACAGCGATCACTTTTCAGTTAAGTTTCAGCACTGGAAATTTATCTTTTAATTTCATTGTTTTTCTTGAACATTTCATAGTATTCTTATGTGTAAATTTAAAGAAAAGATACTCTGCTCTCAAACTTTGCGTAAGACAATGATACAGGTGTGGCTATAATCAAGGAAAGAATTTTCTTTATTGTTTCTTGGAGTTTTGCTTTATTTTCTCAAAATGAAGAATTATTTTATCACATATTCAAGATCAAAGCCACAGATATTCTCTACTTTATATCTCCATAGCTCAGGAAATGGGAAATCACTCCCCAGAAATTCCAGTTATAATGTTTCAAAGGACAGCATTGATTTGCTATACATGAGTCATGTACCTACATCTGGGAATATCCCTGGAGACTAGCAGAATAGATCATTGTCTCCATCTTTCCTACAGAGCAAAACTCTCTGAAGGTAAGTAATTGATGATATTTAGTAGAATCCTATGGAGTTAAGTGAAGATTTCCCTACAAATTGCTAAAGCTGGTACCACTATGTAGAGGAAAACAAAATGCTGATCTGCAAAATATGTCAAATAAACATTTGATTCTAAGGAGTTTGCAATTTTTTTGAGAAATCATGTAAAAATATTGTAGGGTGTGTGTGTGTGTGTGTGTGCATGTTTGTATGTTTGTGTTTGCTTTTCAAATTTCTTGGTTTATCAGTAGATGGTCTATGGAGTGTTGATTTGAGAAGAAAAATAAAATGAAGATCAGGGTTGAGGAACTGTCTTAATCATTCTGGTGGCCAAGGATAAGAGATTCCACACTCATTTTATTCATAAGCAAACCTATAGGGAATAAATTGAGAAATAGGAAGGCTATCTGAAAAAATACTAATTAATTAAGTGGGAAATACATTTTAAAAAGAAAATGATGATCTCTTTGTAGATTCTTGTTATTAACCCTTTATCTGTTGCATAGTTTGCAAATATTTTTTTCTCATTATGTTGGTCGCCTCTTCACTTTCCTGACTGTTTCTTTTGCAGTACAGAAACTTCTCAATTTGATGCAATCCCAATTGCTAATTTTGGCTGTGACTGCCTGTGCTTCCGGGGTCTTTTCCAAGAAGTCTTGCTGGTACCTATATCTTGCAGGATTTCTCCAATATTCTCTAATAATTTGATGGTGTTGAGTCATAGATTTAGGTCTTTAATCCATGTTGAGTGGATTTTTGTGTAAGGTGTAAGGTAGGGGTCTTGCTTCATGCTTCTGCACATAGAAATCCAGTTTTGCCAGCACCATTTATTGAATAGACTGTCCTTGCTCCAGGAATTGGTTTTAGATCCTTGATCAAATATAAGTTGGCTGTAGATGTTTAGATTGATTTCTGGTGTTTCTATTCTGTTCCATTGGTCTATCCATCTGTTTCTGTACCAGTACCATGCTGTTTTGATTACAACTGCCCTGTAGGATGCCCTGAAATCTGGTATTGTGATGCCTCTGGCTTTGTTTCTGTTGTGCAGGAATGCTTTAGCTATTCGAGGTCTCCTGTGTCTCCATATGAATTTCAGCATCATTTTTTCCAGATCTGAGAAGAATGTCTTCGGTATTTTGATGGGTATTGCATTGAATCTATAAATTGCTTTTGGGAGAATGGACATTTTGATGATATTGATTCTTCCAATCCATGAGCATGGAAGATTTTTCCATTTTTTGGTATCTTCTTCTATTTCTTTCTTTAGGATTTTGTAATTCTCATCGTAGAGATCTTTAACGTCCTTGGTTAAGTTTATTCCAAGGTCTTTGATTGTTTTTGTAGCTATTGTGAATGGGATTGATCTTAGAAGTTCTTCCTCAGCCGTGGCATTGGCTGTGCATACAAAGGCTGTTGATTTTTGTGCATTGATTTTATATCCTGCTACTTTGCCAAACTCCTCTATGAGTTCCAATAGGCTCTTAGTAGAGTTCTTTGGATCCCCTAAGTACAGAATCATATTGTCTGCAAAGAGGGATAGTTTGACTTCTTCCTTCCCAATTTGTATCCCTTTCATTTCCTTTTCTTGCCTAATAGCTCTGGCTAGGACTTCCAGAACTATATTGAATAGGAATGGTGAGAGTGGCTATCACTGTCTGGTCCCAGATCTCAGTGGAAATGCTTCCAACTTTTCCTCATTCAATAGGATGCTGGCCGTGGGTTTTTCATAAATTGCTTTGATTGTATTGAGGAATGTTCCTTCCATACCCAGTTTGCTTAGAGTTTTCATCAAGAAAGGGTGTTGTATTTTATCGAATGCTTTCTCGGCATCTATTGAGATTATCATATAGTTTTTCTTCTGCAGTCTGTTAATATGGTGTATCACATTGATTGTTATTCGAACACTGAACCATCCCTGCATACCAGGGATAAATCCCACTTTGTCCTAGTGGATGATCTTTCTGATGTGTTGTTGCATTGTATTGGCCAGAATTTTATTGAGGATTTTTGCATCTATGTTCATCAGGGATATTGGTCTGTAATTCTCTTTCAATGCTGTATCTTTTTCTGGCTTAGGAATTAAGGTGATGCTGGCTTCATAGAAAGAATTTGGGAGGATTCCCTGTTTTTCAATTGTTCTGAATAGTTTGAGAAGAATTGGAGTTAGTTCTTCGTTAAATGTCTGGTAGAATTCAGCAGTGAATCCATTTGGTCCTGGGCTTTTCTTTGTTGGGAGGGCCTTTATTACTGTTTCTATTTCTGTCTCAGTTATGGGTCTGTTTATGTTTTCCATGTCTTCCTGGTTCAATTTAGGTAGGTTGCATGTGTCCAGGAATCTATCCATTTCTGATAGATTTCCCTGTTTGCTGGCATACAAGTCCTTGTAGTAATTTCTGATGATTCTTTTTATATCTTTGGTGTCTGTTGTTACGTTTACTTTTTCATCTCTGACTTTATTGATTTGAGTCTTTTCTCTTGTTTTTTTTTAGTTAGTTGGTCTAATGCAGTGCCAATTTTGTTTATTTTTTAAAAAAACCAGCTCCTCGTTTGGATGATTTTATGTAAGTTTTTTGGATTCAATCCTGTTGATTTCTTCTCTGATTTTCATTATTTCTCTTCTCCTACTAGATTTGGGTCTGGTTTGCTGCAATTTTTCTAGATTCTTGACACTCATTGAAAGCTCATTTATTTGGTGCTGTGCCAATTTCTTGATGTAGGCCCCTATCACTATAAAGTTTCCTCTTAACATTGCTTTTCCTGTATCACATAAGTTTTGATATGTTGTTATGTTATCCTCATCTAGTTCTAGAAAGTTTTTGATTTCTCTTGATTTCTTCTATGACCCAGTGTTCATTCAGGAGCACAGTGTTGAATCTCCATGTGTTTGCATTTGCTCTAGAACAAACAACCCACTCAAGAGATGGGCCAAGGACCTCAATAGACATTTTTCAAAAGAGGAAAGCCAAATGGCCAACAGACACATGAAAATGTTCAGGATCACTAGCCATCAGGGAAAAGCAAATCAAAACCACAATGAGGTTTCACCTCACCCCAGTTAGAATGGCTCACATTCAGAAATCTACCAACAACAGATGCTGGAGAGGATGTGGGGAAAAAGGGACACTAACCCAATGTTGGTGGGAATGCAAACTGGTAAAGCCACTATGGAAGTCATTCTGGAGATTTCTCAGAAACCTGAACATAAACCTACCATACAACCCAGCCATACCACACCTTGGAATTTACCCAAAGGAAATTAAACTGGCAAACAAAATCTGTCTGTACCTTAATGTTTATTGCAGCTCAATTCACAATAGCTAAGACATGGAATCAACCCAAACGCCCATCAACAGTAGAGTGGGTAAAGAAATTATGGGACATGTACTCTATAGAATACTATACGGCTGTGAAAAACAATGAAATCTGGTCATTTGCAACAAAATGGAGTAATCTGGAAAAGATCATGCTGAGTGAAATAAACCAGTCCCAGAGGAATAAATATCATATGTTCTCCCTGATTGGAGACAACTAACCTAGCACCAAAAAGGAAACCTGTTGAAGTGAAATGGACACTATGAGAAACAATGACTTGAGCAGCCCTTGTCCTGACTGTTGATGTACTACTTAATACTTTATCCCTTTTAGTATTTTTTTTGTTCTACTTAATACTATTGGTTGAACTCTGTAATTAACACATAATTATTCTTAGGTGTTTAAATTTAACTGAAAAGTGATCCCTGTTAAATATAAGAGTGGGAATAAGAGAGGGAGGAGACGTACAATTTGGGACATGCTCAAGCTGACTTGCCCCAAATGGGAGAGTTAGAAACATACCAGGGGATTCCAATTCAATCCCATCAAGGTGGCATGTACCAATGCCATCTCACTAGTCCAAGTGATCAACTTCAGTTCACAGTTGATCATACTGATAGGTCTAAGAGTGAAAGGGATCACATAAACAAGACTAATGTCTGCTAATACTAACTGATAGAATAAAAAAGGGAGAGAACGATACAACATGGGAAGCGGGATACACAGCAGACTCATAGAAGAGTAAATGTCCTAAACAGCACTTATATGCTGAGATGCCTCTTCCAGTAATTGTTTCTTCTTTTTTTAAATTTTTAGCTGCTTCTTTTAATTTACCCATCGATATTTCTTGGTAAGAATATTGTAGCTGTTTGTTCAGTAATATCGTTGGGTCCAGAATCTTATCTTTCCAGTATATTTTATTCTATAATTGATATATATTCCTATAATATAACCTTCTTTCCTCTATTTTAAAAATATTAAGTACTGTTCTGAAAACTAAGCCAGGTAGAAGATTCTAGATTTTCAAGATGGTATATGAGGTCTAGCACAATGCCGTATAGTGAATGAGAAGCTACAATGAGAAATTAGCTACAACATTCTTTATATTAGAAAGCCTGAGGTACTACTCACTTCACACCTTTGCATGTTCTCCCAGCTGGAAGCCAAGGAAATTTTCTCTTATAATCACTACAAAAAGGTCAGGCTTACTTTGAAAATGGGAACCAGTAATCTAATACTTAGAACAAGAAAGATGAGAGGACATTTTACAAGTCCTCCAGTAGCAGTGAACAAAAATATGAGCTCTATCAGACATGAAAATATGATATCATCTCCAGAAATTTTTCACCTCATTTCTAGAGCCATTTTCAAAGATTTGTGCACTTTTACAATTCCCAAATGCAAGTAGCAAATCTGAGACCTTTTAACAACTTTCCTAAATCTTAAAATTTTTAACCTTTTATCACTGTGAAAGTACGTACTGAATTTTTACTTGAAATATCTAGAGTGGTTACTATGATCCTCACCAAACACTGAGAATTTTATAATCAGAAATGATTTTTCTCAATCAAATATGGAGATAGGATTCTGGAATTTATTATCTAAAGTAGTTATGTGAGGATACTTCAAAAAGTTCATGGAAATTGAAATTAAAAGATAAGTTTATTTTGGTGTGAATTGATTTTTGTATCCATGAATATGAGGAAGTCTTCAAAAAAATTTCATGGAATGTGCTTGCTTTGGCAGCACATATACAAAAATTTCATGGAATTGTATATTAATGGATACTATGCATAGATTTCACAATTTTTAGAGCAAAATATACATACTAATTCAAGTTCTTCCATTTTGAAGTATCCATCTATGTAAAAACAGAGGTGATACAATTGCCATTGAAAAGTAGAATACTGATATACTATGTGATGCAGTGGCAGTATAGTTACTTAAATCATCTATTCTTTTTTTTTAAGATTTATTTATTTGAAAGTCAAAGTTAAACAGAGAGAGGAGAGGCAGAGAGAGAGAGAGAAAGAGAGATAGGGAGATAGAGAGAGAGAGAGAAGTATTCCACCCAATGGTTGACTCCCCAGATGGCCGCAATGGCTGGAGCTGTGCCAAACCCAAGTCAGGGACCAGGGGCTTCTTCTGGATCTCCCACGCAGGTGCAGGGGACCAAGCACTTGGGCCATCCTCCACTGCCTTCCCATGCCACAGCAGAGAGCTGGACTGGAAGTGAAGCAACCAGGAATCAAACCGGCGCCCACATGGGATGCCAGTGCTTCAGGCCAGAGAGTTAACAAGTTGAGCCGCAGCACCGGCCCCAAATCATCTATTCTTGTTGTAGTAAAGCTCCTATTTAATGTAAAATTTGGTAGATCAAGAAGCAGCAATAATAAAATTTTATGGTTTAAATAAGAGATGTTCATTTGCTGGTTCCCTCCCAAAATGGCTGCAACAGCCAGAACTGGGACAGACTGATGACAGGAGACAATAACACCATCTAGGTCTCAGACTTGGGTGACAGGGACCAAAGAATACCATCATTATCTGCTACCTCCCAGGATGCATGGGCAGAAGCTGCATTGGAAGTGGAGCAGCCAGTGCTTGAACATGCACTCTGATAACGGGATGAGGGAATCCAAAGGTAGCTTAACCCACTGTACCTCAAAATCTGTCTCTCTTCTTTTAGCATCATATTGGCCATTAAGTTCTAACACCTGAATTTTGGAGGCAATAGTCAAATCATAGCAGATCTATTCTCATTGGCACTTCTTGGCCACATGATAGCTTGTGGATTTGTCTGATTAGTTTCCATCATTGGTAACAAGTGATTTTTTTTTTTCTTACAAGAATAGACATGTATGTGAAAGGTATTTGTTTTCCTTACCTTTAGTGCCTCTGCCAGTATCATCATTAATGGACTTACTGAATGTCATATTCACTGTCATGGTACGCTAGGCTATATTATTTCTGAGTAAGGAATTTATTTACAGCAAAAGAAACAAGAAATATACATATGTATAAGGATTCACTATTTTGAACACTTACTGAAGAAAGCTTTTTCCATGACCTTCAGATGACTTAATGAAGTCTCATGGAAACACTAATTCTTTAAGGGTTTCACTCTGTCTTAAATCTTATAACTTTCCACAAATAGATGGTGCATTTGCTATCAAAGTCAAAATATATTGTTTCAATAATGAGGAATGGGAGTGGGAGAGTCTTAACTTCCCTTAGTATTATCATTCATTACCAATTTGCAAACATGCACACAATAGCCAACTTCTCAAATGTTAACAAATACACAAAACTTACAAAAATATAAAGCATAAAATATTCCAACTTAATATTGCTTTATAAATATAGCATAAACTAAAATAAGAGGTATTCAATAATACTTTTGTTAGGTTTTAAGATTTTAGAATGCTGGCACCGTGGCTCACTAGGCTAATCCTCCATCTGTGGTGCCGGCACCCCGGGTTCTAGTCCCGGTTGGGGCGCTGGATTCTGTCCCGGTTGCTCCTCTTCCAATCCAGCTCTCTGCTGTGACCCAGGAAGGCAGTGGAGGATGGCTCAGGTCCTTGGGCCCTGCACCCACATGGGAGACCAGGAGGAAGCACCTGGCTCCTGCCTTCGGATCAGCGCAGCATGCCAGCTGCAACGCGCTGGCTGTAGCGGCCACTTGGGGGGGTGAACCAATGGAAAAATGAAGACCTTTCTCTCTGTCTCTCTGTCTCTCTCTCTCACTAACTCTGCCTGTCAAAAAATAAATAAATAAAAAGAAAGATTTTAGAGTTTGAAAAAGCAAGGAGGCAGCTAGAGAAGACGTTATTTTTCAGGACAGAGAATGGGAGGATAAAGAGAACAGAGGTTGAGCCTTCCTGGACAGAAGCCAGGGGGTTTGAAGCTAAGCTTCTAAATGTTGGGAAACAAGAGCTGGACAAAGATGCAAGACACAAACTCACAGCCTGAGCAAGTTTGCTATAAAGAATACACATGAGAGGGGCACACTACCAACATGCACACAGGACAAATTTGTGGTGTGGCAGAGAGCCTGATTTCTTTTACAGGTTAGTTATATAAAATATGAGGTAGCTGGGGGTCCTCAGGGGGAGGGGATCAAGTAGGGCTGAGCTGGTTTGCTTAGGCTTTCCCAGGGCTAAACAGCTGAGGCAGGGTGGAGCTGGTTTGAGAAAGAATGCAGAAGGCTTGAAAGTCCCTCTATGGATTTGATCTGCTTTCAATCAATCACATACGCAAGGAACTAAAATGGCTCCAAGGCTTATCTCCTTGCTCCATCAACTTTACTGTTAATTTGTGAAAATGATTTTGTCATTTGAACACATTTTTTACCAGAACTTTAAAAATTCATCTTAAAAATCTATGAGGGTGTTTGTTCATAGTTTATAATATGCACTAGCTAAAACAAAACTAAGTAATAGTAGTAAATTATAATATAACATCTAGTCAAGTGCTTTGCGCTGTGTATGTGAAGACTGGAGGCTCAAGAAAAAGGGAGTGCAATTCTTCAAAGCATTGTTTTAAAGATGTTGGTTGGGCAGGTGTTTGGCCTACCAGTTAAACTGCCAATCCCACATCAGAGTGCCTGGCCAATTTCCAATGCCTGAATCTAGCTTCTCACTAATGTGGACTCACAGAGACAGCTGTGAGGGCTCAAGTGCTTTGATTCTTACCATCCACATGAGAGATCTGAAATGCAGTCTTGACTCCTGGCTTCAAGTATCCCCAACCATCACAGACATTTGGGGAATAAACTAGCAGATTTGAGGGTTTTTTTGAGCTATTGGTTAAAAGAAACACTGGGAAGATCTGAAAAAGGAGATAGATAAATCAAATTTATATGTTCAGATGTTAGAATATGTATTTTAAATTACTCTGCATAGATATCTATATGTCTTAGGAGGTCAAAAACCTCATTTGCAATCATTTTATGGAAAAATCCAAATTGTTTTTGTTTAAAACTGAGCAAAATTATTATATTTTATATAATTTGTTCCAATAAATCCTTATATCAGAATTGTCAAACTTGGATCAAATATCTACAATGCTTAAATTTTAGATTCGTAGACCACAAATCCATGAGTTTCAAGCTCTTATTCAATTAATATTTGACAATGATAGCTTTATAAGTTAAAACCACAACAACGAAGAGACACTTTCATAATGGATATACTCTTGAAAATGCATAGTGATTTCATGCAGAAGACATTATATAATTATTTGAACTTTTACGTTGTTACACACTTAGCCTAAGAGTATTAACAATGATCATGGTGTCTATATTTCAATAATCCACTGTTAAAGTTTGGAATGCTATTGTATAGGGGCTGACATTTCTATGGATTAAGGTATTAAACTGACAAGGGGAAGATCAAGCTTGATGTTCTAGATTTCATTCCATTGCCTATGTTCTTACCTAGAATAAGCAAGGAAGAGAATACAATGACATTGGGGATCTCAGAAAGAAAAGCAAAGTTTACCTTATTTTTTAAAATATTTATTTAAAAAATTCTATTGTAATTGTACCATGTTAGCATTGACCAAATCACAGCTTCACATCTGAAACTTTGAAATATGTCATTGACTGATTTGTGCCAGTATTCTGAATTTTAGTTCAGAAGATACTGAAGATCTGTAGCATACTATAGTAATGAGTTTAATTTTCTGTAAAATAAACACTAATATTTGATCAAGCAACATGAACACTGGAATTTGAAAATTCCTTGTAGGTTAGATCTTACATATTTTTCTTCTTGTCATTGAAGTGTAGAAAGGCACAGACTGGAATTTCCACTTTCACAAATACTGCCAATGAAATGCAGAAATTCTATGTGGCCATCATGCAGCTTCAGTTGTGAACTCTCCAAGCTTTGAAATTTTAGACTTGGAGTATATCTTTAGGTGTCTAGGTAAGAAAATTGAAACTCTCATTATTTCTGCATTTGTTAAACTGTGTCTTTTGTTCCACTTGCAGACCAAGCAGTCAGCTTTGATAAAATTTGATCTACATTCAGAGATCTGCTCTGATCTTAGCTTTCTAAATGGTTCATCCAAGGGCACCCTAGAAAGTTTAAGATACTTTTAAATGGTTTCCTTTTTTATTTTTTCCCTTTTAACTGGCTATTTTCATTTACATACCTGAAACTTTCAATTTTTGCATTTGCTCTATTTCTAGAACTGAAATGGTTTTGTGATTTTTCTATCATAAAAGTTTTGCACTGCATGTATTTTTCAGTGTTTTCATGAATTAATATCTATGTTTTAAATGAAAAAATCTTACGCATATATATATATATATATACACCCAAACTTTATGTGTCTGTGTGCTATGAAATGAACATACTAACATTGCTAGAGTTACAATGGCTTTCCCAGACTCATTTCTGGGTCATAGGTATTAAGTCTTTACTACAATATGGTGATTTACATTTGTAGTGTTTAGAATGATAAAAGGTTTCTGGAATGGTAAATAACTTCTATCCTAAATAGAAATGTTAGCTATGTTCTACCTATGGCTAACTGTAATGTTCATGTCAAGACCAAAAAACAAAAAAAATTACTTTTCCATTTTTTAATATGTTGCTTTCAGGAATGCATCCAAATAGCTAGCAGCTAAGTATATCTGTACATAAACAATTCTTGGAACAAATTAAAAAATATTCAGACTATGGTGTTATTTTTGTATGTCAAGCTATCTTCTGAATTAAATTTTGATTTGTTGAAATTCATCAGGTTAAATAAGAGATGTCAGAAGACATACAAGCATGCACACATATACATATAATGTATTAACATCCATTTGCTGGATCATTATATATACTTGATGGTCCGTCAAAGCACCTACCTACATGATAGCATACAGAATAGACTCCTCCTAGATTGTCTCTCCAATTTGGGTTCTGCTTTTTTGTCTTTTGTACATTTTCTGTATTTGTCAGATCTCTGCCAGAGTCGTGAACCCAATATGTTTGAAGTGTAGTGCTAATCTCTCTCTCTCTCTCTCTCTCTCACACACACACACACACAGAGTGTGTGTGTAGTGTGTATGTGTGTATGTCTAAGTGTGAGCCTGAAGAGTATGGCCATGGCATTGATGTTACTGAAATAGTAAGTTGGCTCTCCATGAAACTCTCCTACTTACAGTCAACTTAATATTCTAGTCTACTTGGCACTTACTGAACTTTCTTTGTTGATTTTGACCACAGCCACTTATCTGAATAACTACTACAGACCTACATATAAAAAATGACTTAGAAGGTGACTATGTGATAATGGTGCTCAAATATTAGGCTCTAAGGAGTAAAATTGTCTAGTGGTGTGGTCCCAGTTGCAGCCACAATGGATTCAATGTTGCAATAGCACTGAGGCTGTTTTGCATGGTCTATTTCTTGTCAATCACTGAACAGAATGAGAGTATTAAGGCAAATGTGTTTCAGTGAAGAGAGGGCCTCCAGTAGCTGCATAAACTTGTTTTAAGAGCAGTCATACAACTGAATTGTGCAATAATCTAAGATTCTTCCTACCTCAATATCATGGCATCACTCTCTCCTTAAACAAGAATCACACTTATATTAATGGCTAGCTCCTCCATCTCACTTGCATATTGAACCCAATCTTGTCTTTTGCTTCCTAGACACCCTGAAGTAATGCAACTGGTCACTGGAGTGGACCAAGAAAGCAGAAGATAAGTTGAGGATTTGAGATTGTTTCACTCTCTGATCATAATGTTGAAAAGCACACCATCCGGAGTTGATTGGGATGTAGTTTCTGAAACAAGAGGATCTCCCACTTGGTATATATTCCCTGGATAAGATTAGTGGAAACATCCTAGTGAAGGGAGATACCTGAAGCTGTAGCGGATTTGGTCATGTTTTAACAGATGCTGGGAACTCTGCCTATGAAGACAGTACACTTACTGGTTGCTGCTGACCTGTTTTGATGACTTATTGAAGGGTCATCAGAAACCAACAGCATTTATCTCTACTGTAGAGACTGAGCAACCCAGAGAAGCTCTATGGGAGTTGCACAGCTCCAGGGAAGCTCTGAAGGCGCCCATAGGCAGATTTGAACCCATGAACCCATGAACCTGAACCTGAGAATGAAACTTCTGGAAATATGTGCTGAGAATGACTCTGCAGACTTATAAATCCTCAGCATTGGTAGGGGTGGCCCAATTTTTTTTTAATCAGAGGGAGGATTTCTCCTGTCTTGGAAGAAGCTTCTCCACAATGTGACAGGTGACTGCTTGGTAGTTTCCTTCCCCTACCATGTTTGTTGATTTCAAATGGATAACTAATATTAATTCATCATAACTTGGCTAGGGACATCTATGGCCTGATAAAGGACAAAAATTATGTAATAGAAAAAAATCATAGGAGCCATGGAAATAAATCTGCAATTGAATTTTGAAGGATGTTAATCAAAAGGGTTGGGGTTTAAGCAAAAAGCCATTAACTTAGAAACATTCTCTAGGCCTGGTATGCATTGCTGTAACATGAACCCTGGGGACTGGATCACATTCACTGCTGGAGAAGCTCTAGTAAGCATAGAAAAAATGATGATCAATGCTGAAATTTTGATATGTGTCTATTGCAATAAGAAGCCAACTGGCCACTTATTGATACAGAGGGCTCCTGTCATTCTCTAAATGGGGCAATTGTGCATTACAAAAAGGACATCACAGTTTTAGCTAACAGGTACAAGAGTGGACTTTGATTGTGGGATCCACTGGCATCGTATCCTACACAAGGCAGAATTATCTGAATTCAAAGGGTTATTCAATGACTTTCTAAAGGCTTCAATAAGCCACAAGATTGAAAGCAACACTGAAAATGAGGATGCAGTCTTTTGAATGCAGCATATGCACTCTGTCATAGAGTGTGCTGTACATAGCACCATATTCTGCAGTAGGGCCAGAATATCTGGATGACCAGCGGATGTCAAAAGGAGTAACAATGATGGAAGAAGCATTCAATCTTGATGAACATTGGGATTAAGCCTCTTTTTGCGCTTCCACTCATGTGAAGACCAGAGGAATGGTAAACTTGAACACACATTTGTTTTCTCTGGCATCATTGTCATAGTGATCAGATATGTTTAGAAACCCAGAAGCCAGAATCTTTGAGTTGCACTATCAAGACCTTCTGAAGCAAGTGGACACAAAAAGACAAATATTGCATGTTTGCCCTTGTCTGTGGGAGCTAAAATTAAAACAGAAGAAAAAGAAAGAAGGAAAGGAATGCCAGTGTGTATCAGTATTACTGCAAATATACTTTTGTCAAAGCAATGAGTAAAAATGCAGTGCTGGGGCCAGCACTGTGGTATATTGGGCTAAGCTTCCGCCTGCAGCACCGGCATCCCATATTGGTGCTGGTTTGAGTTCTGGCTGCTCCTCTTCAAATCCAGCTCTATTCTATGGCCTGAAAATGCAACAGAAGATGGCTCAAGTGTATGGGCCCCTGCACCCACATGGGAGAACCAAAGGAAGCCCCTGGTTCCTGGCTTCAGATTGGCTCAGCTAGGCTGTTATGGCCATCTGAGGCGTGAACCAGTGATTGAAGACCTTTCTCTCTCCTTTCCCTGTCTTTCTCTGTAACTCTATCTCTCAAATAAATGAGTAAAATCCTTAAAAATAAAGGCAATTTATTATATTCTAATCGTCTGTGGTTACTGTAAAATGTATTGTATATGAGTAAAATGGTCATATTTCTATTCAATTATTGTTTACAGTCTTTGCCTGTATTCCAGTTAAACTAGGTTTTTTGCTTTTAAATTGGTAAATTTTTATTTGATGGAGCAGTTATCCTTTGACTATAATGTAAATTAAAGGTTTGTTATCTCAAAACTAAAAAAGAAAAAAGAAGAAAGGGAGAGGGGAGAGAAGAAAGGAATGTCATTATATTCTTAAAATTCTATCTATGAGGCCAATGTGGCATTGCATATACAGCTGCTGCCTGTGTCACCGGAATCCCATATTGGAGCCGGTTTCAGTCAGGTGCTCCACTTTTGATCCAGCTTCCTACTAATGTGCCTGGGAAAGCAGCAGAGAATGGCCCAAGTGCAGGGGCCCCTGCACTTATATGGGAGACCAGAAAGAAGCTCCTGGCTCCTGGCTTCAGCCTGGCTAAGCTACGGCCATTGCAGTCATTTGTGGAGTGACCCAACAAATGTTGGATCTCTCTCTTTCTCTGTCTCTGTAAACACTGCCTTTCAAATAAATACATCTTTTAAAAATTGTTGGGGCGGGCGCCACGGCTCACTAGGCTAATCCTCCGCCTAGCGGCGCCGGCACACCGGGTTCTAGTCCCGGTCAGGGCGCCGGATTCTGTCCCGGTTGCCCCGCTTCCAGGCCAGCCCTCTGCTGTGGCCAGGGAGTGCAGTGGAGGATGGCCCAGGTGCTTGGGCCCTGCACCCCATGGGAGACCAGGAAAAGCACCTGGCTCCTGGCTCCTGCCATCGGATCAGCGCGGTGCGCTGGCCGCAGCGCGCCGGCCGCGGCGGCCATTGGAGGGTGAACCAACGGCAATGGAAGACCTTTCTCTCTGTCTCTCTCTCTCTCACTGTCCACTCTGCCTGTCAAATAAAAAAAAAAAAATTGTTGGGGTCAGCACTGTGACACAGTGGGTTAACGCCTTGTCCTGAAGCACCCGCATCCCATATGGGCGCCGGTTCTAGTCCCGGCTGCTCCTCTTCCTATCCAGCTCTTTGCTGTGGCCTGGGAAAGCAGTATAAGATGGCTCAAGTCCTTGGGCCCCTGCACCAACATGGGAGACCTGGAAGAAGCTCTCTTTCTCCCTTTCTCTCCCTCTCTCCCTCTCTATCTCTTCACTCTAGAGAAAAGAAATAAAAACATGTGCCACCTATTTTGTACAAACTGCAAGCCCCATAATTTCAAAGGTTATTTCTTCTAGTGCAACATTCATGTGACATTGGGTACACATAACAAACAAGGGAGATTTAGTGTTGATACCAGTGAAGAGCAAACACGAGTGGTACCAACTGTGTTCTGAGTCCATCTGCAGAGAGCTACCATTGATCATCTCATTAACCTTTTCTTTCACTTTAAAAGTTAGCCTTAGAAGGAAAAGCCCATAGGAACCATGAAAGGGCTGTTCCCTCATAATCATAGTGAATCGAGATGTGTGGCATAAGGAATCGACTAGGATAGCATGAAAATGTGACACACAAATCTCCTACTATGGAGGTAGGATTGAGTGATGATTACAGTTATGACTATACTTTCTTCAGGCTGACCTTGGTAGGGACAGAAAAACAGGTCATTTTTGTGAAATGCACAATTACATCAACAGGCTCAAGAATATCCTATTGTTCTTGTCAAGTCTTTACAGAAAATCATATGAGTCTCTTCCTGTCCGCATTATCTGCCCTGGCCACTCATGGGTTTTAGTTACATCTGTAGCACATTAGTTTTCCTTAAATTCATATGCTTCTTTTGTAATAAGTCTCTTATAAGTAGAATCCTTTCTGGGGATTTGCTTCTCTATGGTCCAAAATAACTTAAGAGTATATATTCATGGAGCTCCCTGACAGAACCCTGGGTGATTTTCTCTTGTGCATATTATAGGAACTCAAGAAACATTGCTTAAATATTTATTGAGTGAATATTTGCTGGATTGCACACAAAGACAAAAACTTGTGGCCAACATCTTTATTGCTTGTTATGTGTCTTAGTCCATCTGGATTCTCGTAAGAAAATACCATAAACTGGGTAGCTTATAAACAAGAAAAATTATTTCTCACATTTATGGAAGCTGGAAAATCTAAATCAAAGCCCTGGGAGATTCAGTGTCTACTGACGCCCTTGTTTCTGGTTCACCCAGGGCATCTTTCCACCATGCCTTCATGTGGGGAAGTGACAAATTATTTCCCTTGGGCTTATTTTATGTTGGCATTGATCCTATTCATGAGAGGATAACCCTCATATCTGAAATATCTTCCCAAATGCCCCACCTTTTAATACTATCAGCTTGGGAGTTTCAACAGATGAATTTCAGGGACATATAAATGTAAAGAACCATTGCACCATGTTACCATATTTCCATCTTTAACAGTGAGTGAGTGTAGCAAACTAATAGCTTATATGGACAGATATGGCAATGTAAGTTAGTATAGCCATTATGGAAAACAACATGCAGATTCCTCAAAAGTAAGATATAAATAATATATATTAGTTATAATCCAGCATTTACATTACTGGATAAATATCTGGAGGAAATGAAATCAAGAATACCAAAGAGATACCTGATATCTCCTGTTCATTGTTTAAAATAGCCAAGGTAATCAACTAACATATCCATCAGGAAATAAATGAATAAAGAATATATGGTAAATATACACAACAAAATATTTTTCAGCCATGAAAATGAATGAAATTTTGTTATTTGTAACAACATGGAAGATAAGAAAAGACTCTTAATTTTAAGAATGAAAATAGTAGTTTACTCTGTAGCAGGATGTTGATTATGGTATCATAAAAAAGGCCAAAAGGAAGTTGTCTTGTACTGACACCTAGTAACATGATAAGGAAGCATTTCCCTGTAAAAGAATACAAAGATTGATATTGTCCATCTAGGAGACTTTAAAACAAAGTTGGGGTTATTCATCCAATTCAAGAAAGGAAAAGAGGCTGAGTGCTAAGTGCAGTGTTTAACTGCCTCTTGGGAAACCCATATCCCATATTGGAGTGCCGGGTTTGAGTCACAGGTAATGACTCAAGTAGTTGGATCTCTGCAACACAGGTGAGAAGCTTGGATTGAGTTCCTGGCTTCAAGCTAGCCCAGCTCTGGCTGTTGCAGGTCTTTGAGGGCGTGAAGCAGCAGAAGGAAGGGAGATCTTTGTCAATTCATTCTTTCTCTCCCTCTCTCTCCCTCTCTGTCTTGTTCTCTTTCTCTCTCTCTCTGCTTTTCAAATAACATGATGCACAAAAAATTTAAAAAGAAGAAAAAAAGAGGGGAAGGGTAAGGACAGAAAGCAGGCCAAGGAAAAATCAGTCAAGCATAGATTCATTACTAATCAGTTGGCAGTGATTGTTTATTATTGTGGAACATATTATTATTTGGAAGCTTGTCATGTATTCTGGGAATTGTTCATAGAGATGAACATATTATAAGATCCCATCCTGCTATTTACACTGTGCAAACTGTTGATTAGTACTTCCAAGACGTTCTCAACGTTGGGTGTATAGTTGAGTCACGTGGGGAAGCTTTAAAATAGCTAAGCCTGAGCTACTCCCTTGGGTATTCTCACGATTCTGCATTAATTGGTCTGGATGGGATCAAGGCATTGATATTTTTAAAAGTTCCTTGCATGTTTCAGACAGGGTGAGGATAAATGGAGAAAGTTAAAACAGAGGAGGGGATAAAGAAGCAAATATTATTTCCTTTTTATAAATGTATAAAAAATTATGTGCCCACTTAAACTGTTTACTGAGATGACAGTGACAATTATATTCTGAGGCATCTGCCATATTTTTCTTTTCTTACTTTTTTTATTGACGAAGTAATTGTACATATTTATGGGATACAGTATGATGTCTCAAGACATGTATAAAGTGTATATTGATAAATTCACAGTAATTAGCAATTTCATCTTTGTATCATTTATATGTTTGGAGACTTTGAGCTCCACTCTCTAGTTCTTCACAAAATATGTAATAAGTTGTTGTGAACTATAGTCACTCTACTATATTGTGGAACATCAGAACTTAGTCTTTCTATTCAGCTGTGTTTTTGTACCCATTATCCAATCTGTCTCTATCTCTCCTCCTCCAACCTTTACTTAGCCTGTAGTAATCATTATTGTAAATTCAAACTGGCTTTATTTTAGCCTCCACATATGACAAGAGTATGAAGCATTTGTTTTTCCATGTTTGATTTATTTCATTTACCATTATGATATCCAGTTCCATTTATTTTCCTGCAAGTGTCAGAATTTCACTGTTTTTGGTGTTCTATTGTGTGTTACCTTGATGCTAATGATACTGAGCACTTTTTCACACATTTTTTGGCCATTTGTTTTTCTTCTTTTGAGAACTATCTATTCATATCATTTGGTTATTTTAATGGGAGTATTTGCTGTTTTGTTGTTAAGTTCTGTGAGTTCCTTAAATTTTCTGGATATCAGTCTTTTCTCAGGTAAATAATTTGAAAATATTCAATTCTGTTTATTGTTAAACTATGATAATTGATTCTCTTATTGTGAAGAAGTTTGTTAGTGTGGTGGAATCTTACTTTTGCTTCTGTTGCCTGTGATATGTGAAAACATTGGCTATACTAATGTCTTGAAATGGTTCTGTTATATTTCCATCAAGTAATTTCATAGTTTCAGACTTATATTTATAGTCTTTGAGCACTTCTATTTGATTTTTGTATAGGAACAGAGTAAGAGGGATTCAAAGTTCAATCTTCTGCATAACTTCTTCAGTTTCCAGGCAACTGTTTCTTAAAGAGGCTGTCTTTCCTCAAGCGTTTTTGGTGCCATTTTCAAGAAACAGATGATTGTCAATGTTTTTATTTATGAAAACTTCATTATGCTCCATTTTAGTGCTTCTTTTTTTTTTGCTAGTATCTTCCTGTTTTAGTTACTATGAGTCAATCATATATCTTGAAATAAGGTATAGTAAAGTTTCCATTTTTCATTTTTTTAATTTAAATATTCAATATTTTATCTGAATTTTAGGATTGTTAATTTAAAGAATTCCATTGGTATTTTTTTTTTTTTTTTTGACAGGCAGAGTTAGACAGTGAGAGAGAGAGACAAAGCGAAAGGTCTTCTTTCCGTTGGTTCACCACCCAAATAGCCGCGTGCTGCGCAAATCTGAAGCCAGGAGCCAGGTGCTTCCTCCTGGTCTCCCACGCGGGTGCAGGGCCCAAAGACTTGGGCCATCCTCCACTGCACTCCTGGGCCACAGCAGAGATCTGGACTGGAAGAGGAGCAACCAGGACAGAATCCGGCACCCCGACCAGGACTAGAACCCGGTGTGCCGGCGCTGCAAGGTGGAGGATTAGCCTATTGAGCCGTGGCGCCAGTGCGTGGAGAAATTTTATAACTGATTCAGTCTCATTACTAAATATAGGCCTGTTCAGGCATTCTATTTTCATGTTTCAATTTTGGTAAGTTATATATATCCAGAGATTTATGCACTTCTTTTAGGTTTACAATTTTTTAGCAAATAAATTTTTCATAGTAGTCCTTAAGGATAATTTGTGTATCTGTTATAATTTATAAGGTCTGCTTTTTCCTTCTGATTTTATTTGTTTGAGATGTCTCTCTTTTCTATATTAGTCTGGCTAAAACCTTGTAAATTTTCTATTTTCAAAAAAGATAACTATTCATATTGTTTATCTTTTGCTAATTTATACTTTTATTATTTTATTCTTACTAATTTGGGGTTTAGTTTTTCTCTTGGTTCTAGATCTTTGAGATGAATCATTAAGTTTAAGTTGTTTATTTAAACTCTTTCTGTTTTTTGATGTGTATGCTTATGGTGATAACTTTGTTCATGGTACTGCTTTTGCCAAATTTCATAAATGTCAACATATTGTGATTCCATTTTCAATTGTTTAAGAATTTTCAAATTTCATTTTTAATATCCTCAGTGATCCATTATTCAGTGAATAGTATGTTGTTCAGTCTGTATATAGTTGTATAATTCCTCAAGTTCCCTTTCTTTCATTCTTTTATGCTGAGAAATCTATACAACATTTTAAGTTCTTTCTTTCCTTCTATTATGGTCAGAAATATACATGGCATTTTAAGTTTTTTGAAATTTGTGAAACTTATTTGGTGGCCTAATATCTAGTATACTCTAGAGAATGTTCCATGTGCTGTTGACAAGAATATGTATCCTACAGCTGTTAGATGTGTTCTGTAGATTCCTACTAGGTCCGTATAGTATATAGTTTAACTCCAATGTTTCTTATTGTTTTTTGTCCATATGATCTGTATGCTAAAGAAAGTGTTTTGTTGAAGTTTCCCATTATTATTTTATTTGAACTTCTCCCTTTATAACTAATAATGTTTGATTTATAAAATTGAGTATTTCAAGTTTAGGTGCATATATGCTTATGTTTCCTATCTTTAAGTTGATCATTTGATTATTATATAGCAAAGCTCTTTGTCTGAGTTTACAAATTTTCTTTTAAACTCTGTTTTGTCTGACATAAGAATATCTACTCTTGCTCAGTTTGCTTTCTGTTTGTGCAGAATCTTTTTTCATTCTTTCATTTTCATCAATTTCAATCTGTCTGTTTCTTGACTGGTAGAATTTCTTGTATTATTGGATCTTACTTTTTAAATCCATTAAGCCATTCTACATCTTTTAATTTAAAAATTTAGTCCACTTACATACAAAGTTATTACTGATAACCAAAGACTTATACTATCATTTTAGTGTTTCTCTTGTTTGTTTTTAATATCCTTTGCTCTAGCCTTCCTCTCTTCTTTATCTCTGTGGTTTGATGGTTTCCTATATTGACAATATTTGATTCTTTTTTATTTTTCTGCTCTTATAGTGGTATATGGTTTTATCCTGAAAAACGTCTTTCAGTACAGATTTGGTAGGCAAAATTAGTTTTGGTTCTATTTGGGTGATTAGTGTAACATTCCCACAGTTTCCATGGCTTTATTTGGTGACTTTGGGTGTGGTTTTTGTGGTGATGGGGTCAGAGAATGCTTTTGAATATGGGAGCAGTGCACGGGCTGTGTACTGGGCCAGGCAGATGTGCTACACATAGCAATAGTTCTAATGCTCTCTTTACGTGCTCATTTTAGAAATTGAAGTTGTGACAACAGACAGGCATGGTGGATCCTTGCCTGCTCTGACCCAGTGGAGGCATGATGAATCTTGGGTAGTACAGTGATAGTGGTGGGGTTCAGCATAGACACACATTTCTCTCCAGCCTAGAAGCTGCTCACTTGACTATAGTCTGTCCACAAATGCATCTTCCGGAGTATGTAATTGGGAACAGAGCCCTTGTGACTAGTGATGGCTTGACTGACTACTGGTTGGTCTCAGCAAATGTGGTAGGGTGCAGGATCTTGGAACTTATACTCATAGACACATATGTGTCAATAGTCAGATGGCAGCTTCATTCCACATCCAATATTTGACTACCCTGCAGCAGCCAGGGTTGTGGAGTTTGAGGGAAGATAATGCAAAAAC
This sequence comes from Oryctolagus cuniculus, assembly GCF_964237555.1. Lineage (NCBI taxonomy): Eukaryota > Metazoa > Chordata > Mammalia > Lagomorpha > Leporidae > Oryctolagus > Oryctolagus cuniculus. The sequence goes on along the minus strand of NC_091437.1, from coordinate 103,739,771 downwards.
CTTCTCAGAAGCAAAGTTACAGTGTGTACTCCAGGTAGCTCCCCTACTGGTTTTTAACATCTGAGTTCTTTGAAACTGTCTTAATATTAGGGATGCTGATGTCCATCATGCTGGATTCTCCTGGGACTCTCCTGTTTACTGGTTCTTCTGTAATAGGAAGTTCCCCAGGCTGAGAACTGGGGCTGTGTTCAATGATGCACTTTATTCCACTGTTTTCGCTGCTATTCCTAGTCTTTGCATTGCTGGCTTCCAGTGACACTTCCCTTGAAATGCAGCTGCTCGTTTGTTGTTCTGGTTCTTTATGTAGAATGAAGCGAATGCTGGGACCCTGTGTTTGTCCATCTTGCCACACTTACCTCATATTATTTCTTCACTGACTAAATCAAGTCACAATTTCCCCTCAATCTAAAGAGTCAGCCTAGTCTTTAATCATTCGCATCCAACAACCTGAGTGTTTATCCCACTGTTTCTTTGCCAAGGTCTTGCAGTCCAGCTCCATGAGAATTCCATGTATTACACATTGTGGTTTGTGTTTATTTCCTTTTGAATCATAATTGTAAGTGAATAATGATATTACTTGTACTTTTATTTTTAGTAGTTATTTCAATTGAAAGAACATATTTCACCATGTTATAGAAAAAAATGCTGAACGAAACCTGGCCAGTTGAAAGTGGGTGCTCGGGGATTAGACCACAGGGCTGCTTGTTGCCATTCTGTGACTAACTCACTGAGGCATGCTGCTAGTGTGTGGCTTTGATGCTAGCTTCAGACTTTGGATTAATCCTTAACCTTGGTGACTTAAAACTTAGTGAGCTGCAGCAGAGCAATTCCCACACGTCCTGTTTCCCTTAGTGATGGGTTAGTTTTCCCGTCATCATTTCTGCAAGTATCATCAGTGTCAAATGGGTCGATAAAAGCATAAATGTTAGGATGGTTCATGTCTCGGTGGTCAGCTAGTGCCCACATGCTGGGAATCAAATGTTATAACATTCTATGAGTTTCCCCAAGACATAAAGATTAGGCTGCTTTGACACGTTTCTCAGATGGAGAAAAACAATAATTTCTAATCTGCTACATTCCATTGTTGAGTTGTTCAGTCATTTCATGCAGACTTCTGGTAACAATTAATATAGTCATAAAAAGGGGAAAATAACAGGGGGAAACATGCACACAAATTGAAAGCAGATATCTGAATGCTGTTGTCCCACAAATTTAGAACAACTACACGTCTTCATGGAAACTTGTAACCAGCATTCATAAGTGATGTTATCATATATATAAGGAGTGGTAGAGAAATCACAATGGAGCCTATTTGTACATTCTGGAATTAATATATATGTGCAGATAATTAAGAGAACAATAAAAATATCTACAGTGAATGTACACAGGGGAAGGTAGGAAATGAACATTATCCAAATGTGTCGTTTCATGGAAACCTTGGGGAAATAAAGCTTTATAGGATACTGGCAGACAGCATTGCTGCTGGAACCAGAAATTTGAAGTTTTTCAACTTAGAAATAATGCTTTCCGTTCCTAAGGATGTGCGGGTGGAATTAAACTCACTACTCCCACTATTGTAGTCAGAATTATGTGTCTGATTGCCATACATTGTCCTGGAAATAATATTTCAATTTATTTTTATGAGAATCCTTTCAAACAGTCATGGTTGCATCAAGCCATATTAAGATAACCCTTTTTCCTGTTGCTTACGTGCACATCCTTCCGACATTATAAGGGTATTGATATGTGCTGTGCCATCAGTAACACCTCAATATATTCCTAAAAATGACACCTTGGTCAAGAGACTTAATTTTAATTACTGACCCAAAGAAAATCCTTTTGAAATCTGAAGAGTTCAGGGCCGGTGCTGTGGCACAGTGGGTTAACGCCCTGGCCTGAAGCTCTGGCATACCATATGGGTGCCAGTTCTAGTCCTGGCTGTTCCACTTCCTATCCAGTTCTTGGCTGTGGCCTGGGAAAACAGTGGAAGATGGCCCAAGTCCTTGGGCCCCTGCACCCAGAAGAAGCTCAGCTCCTGGCTCCTGGCTTCGGATCGGCACAGTTCCGGCCATTGTGGCCAATTGGGGAGTGAACCATCGGATGGAAGACCTCTCTCTCTCTCTCTTCCTCTCCTCTCTCTGTGTAACTCTGACTTTCGAATAAATAAATAAATAAATAAATCTGAAGAGTTCACTAAATAAGTGATGACACCATAGCAAGTAGGTTCTATACAATATAGTTCTTCCTGGTTAGAAATGTGTGTTGAAAGAATATTTTAAATAATACAGATATAAGGCCAGACACAATATAAGTGACTTAAAATTTTTTTTCCTTTCTTTCTTTTTTAAAAATATACCTTACAGTATAATACAGGCTTTAGGAACAAGTAAGTACCAGACACAAGTGCACGTGCAGTTTTCTGTGTAGAATCCAGTGTACTTTATTTTCTTTATAATGGACCAAATTTTGAAACTAATATGTGTGTATTATCAATTTTTGTGCATCTATGTTTGTGATGAGGAAAGGAAAGTTCAAGTTTATTTTCAGGAGTCTTTTTTATTTCTTTAATAATCAATTCCAATGAAATTAAAACATATGATGACTTTTATAGATGATTTTAAAAGAAAATTACACGAACTTCAACACAATGGAATTTCTGGACATGATTTCCAAATAGGGAAAAACATGTGTTTTCTTTTGAGAGAGGTAGACAGAATGGATTATGCTCACTGAATAGTGTAAGCACAAACGTTTCCATCACAAATGGCTTCAAAACAATACTTTCTCATGTTTGCTTACCTTTGTGAAAATTTGAGTAAGCAAATAAAAATTCTACTGTTTTCAGTAAAGATATAAAATGAAACTTTAACATACATTTTTAAAAAATCCTTCAGTGAAGTGCTATATTAAAAGACCTAATAAGGAAACAATGAAATTAATATAAAAACTATTACTCTTTTTAATTATTCCTCTTCTGTGATCTTTGCCTTGCAATAATAAATTATTTTGTATGTCATCATGAGAAATGCATATTTTTTTCACATGTCAACAAGACCTGCTTAATTTCAAATGGAAAATCTATTGTTTTGGGATGTAGTATGGGTTTTTGCAGACAAATATTAGCAGGGGGTATGTTTATCATTAAAAATATTTCAAGATGTCAGTAATAGAATAGCAATAAAAACACTTGTTGGTCCAGGGAGGGAGCAGTTAGTCATGCAGGAGAAAGGACCATACCTTGAAAATAGGATGTATTCACATTATTATTCCCAGCATCTTGCTGAGAAGATTTGGAGCCTTCTGATGGCGAGTAATTCTCGTTGATAGTCATTCTAAATAGAAGAGATTACTCCTTCTGCCAGTGACACAATTGTGACAAAGGTGTAGTGGTTTTAACTGGCAGAGTTACTCCTTACTTCCCATTTCTGTCATAGACTCTCTCAGTCCTTCTCCTTAGTACACTGCCTTTGGAACATAAATTAATTGAAAATCCAGGGATTAATGGTCACTTCTCCCTTGAGTTTTTGGGATTTTTTTTTTTTTTTTTTTTTGACAGGCAGAGTGGACAGTGTGAGAGAGAGACAGAGAGAAAGGTCTTCTTTTGCCGTTGGTTCACCCTCCAATGGCTGCCGCGGACGGCGCACCGCGCTGATCCGATGGCAGGAGCCAGGTACTTATCCTGGTCTCCCATGGGGTGCAGGGCCCAAGGACTTGGACCATCCTCCACTGCACTCCCTGGCCACAGCAGAGAGCTGGCCTGGAAGAGGGGCAACCGGGACAGAATCCGGCGCCCCATCCGGGACTAGAACCTGGTGTGCCGGCGCCGCAAGGCGGAGGATTAGCCTAGTGAGCCGCGGCGTCGGTTGAGTTTTTGGGATTTTTAAAAAGGCACTTCACTCATTTAGTTTGTAATAGTTCCTCAGCATGGGTTTCAAAAATAAAGGGCATGTCTTCATGTGTGTATGTTATTTGGCGTAGATAAAGAGGTTCCGTGAGCTGTGACACACAGTGTGGAGACTATACACTATTCTGTGTTATGACTATGGTCATATGGAACTACACAGACTATTATGGGGAGAGATTTAGCTGGAAGTGAAGGATTAAAACGATCAGTTCTGATTCAGCTGAAAACTTTATTCCTATTTTAATGTGTAGGAAACAACCTTGGAAGAAACTAAGCACCAGACTGTCAATTTTGCATTGATCAAATGTGAAAGCATGAAAGATCTGCATACCCTTTGGAAGGCTGGCTGATGCTGTGTCTGCCTTGCACATGGTAAAAGAGTAGATAGCCAAAATATTGAGTGGTTCTGATTCCTCATGGCTCATTAAGATGAGATGAAAGGGGTGAGACTCGTATTTTCAGCTCCACATCTCTAATAGAGAAATGTCAATGGGCTGTGGAAAATTGGAATGACAAAATATTACTCTTTCGTGTACTTCCAATGGAGATACAGGGGATAGTAAAAAGTGTGTACATAATCTAGTGTCAAAATCCAGAAAAATAATTCCAGACCCAATGCATTGCTATTGTCTCTGGTTCTATGCATTAGCTTCAATAAATATTCTTCCTTGCTTCATGAAGAGAGGGGAGGGTCCTCATGTGAAGTGACACAACACATGTAACAGAATATTACATTAAATAAGAGACAGGAAGTTTCTTTAGACACTTATTAAAAAAGGATGTTTCATAAACTGAATAATTAAGAGGAAGGGATATAAATCCAGTTTCCAGGTGTTTGAATTATTTCTTTTAGAGTGACAGTTAATTTAGTATTGAATACGACTGGTCACTAAATTGTACGTGAACTGAATATGAGAGCTTCTAAATCAACTGATATTTGGAAGGAAAGAAAACCATCGGTAATTCATTTATTCGTTTTATACTTACAATTTGCCATTTTAAATAACTTTGTCAAATACTGTGGATGCGAAGTTAATAAAATGAAAGACTCTGCCCTTGAGGAATTTTCAAAGGAGTACAGATTAAAGGTAGATCTGCAAGTAGATAAAGTGCAACTAAATGTGACAAGAACCATGAAAAGATGGAAACAACTGTCTAGTGTAGTCCAGGAAGAATTCACAGAAGTTATATTGGAAATGTTTCCTGAAATATTAGTAGCAGTGAACCAAGTTTAAAGGAAAAGTCATGGTAGAAGGACTTTATCTGTAAAAAATATATCTCTGAGAATAGTTTTAACATCTTTGGATATAATAGAATGATACTTCCAAAGGCAACACAAAACAACAGGTAATAACTGATTTATTGGAAGTGTAGAAAGCAGTTTGAAGTATCAATTATTTTCTCTAGGAAGCTGTGGAAAGTTTACTACTGTATTTTGCCAGAAACAATAACAAAGGAAAATCTATTTGTACCATTTAGTATTAAACTATTTCCTCTTAATTCCTTTTATCTCTTTTATCACAGCCTCATTCTTAATAGCGCCATCATTAGAAACAATGACATTTTAATATTTGATGACTATTTATAGCCCTGTGTGTACTCTTAAGGAACAGTGGTTTTTCTACTTACTACTTGTTAAATCCTTTTAGTAGTGGAGGGTTAAACTACTGGTTATAAAGTCCATTGAAATTATGTCATTGTAAGAATCAAGGGAAATTAAGGAAGGGAGGAGAGAGGGAGGGAGGGTAAGAGTGAAGAAAGGAAGGAGGGTAGGGTAGGAAGTATCATTACACTATTAAAACTATATATACATGGAGCCTACGCTGTGGTGCAGAGGGTTAAAGCCCTGGCCTGAAGCGCCAGTATACCATATGGGAGCCAGTTCTAGTCCCAACTCCAGCTCTCTGCTATGGCCTGGGAAAGCAGTACAAGAGGGCCCAAGTCTTTGGGCCCCTGCACCCAAGTGTGAGACCCAGAATAAGCTCCTGGCTCGGCTTCGGATCGGTAGATCTGTGGCTGTTGCAGCTATCTGGGGAGTGAACCAGTGGATGGAAGACCTCTCTCTCTCTCTCTTCCTCTCTCTGCCTCTAATTCTACTTCTCAAATAAGTAAATAAAATCTTAAAAAAAAACTATATACACATGAAATTTGCTCCTTTTTGTAAATAACAAAGGAAGAAAAAAGAAGGAATTTGACATGTGGATATGGGTACGTAATATTGAAAACTTACCATGGCTGTATTTAAATATTTTAGTTTAATAGAAAATAATTACTGGACTTGGAATTTCATTTCTTGAATTCTAGTACTCTTTCTTAATAAATGTGTGACTTTAATTTACCTATTTATTATTATGTTGCCTATTATTATCTATTATCTTGGTATACTAATCCATAAAAGTGGGCCATAATTCCGTGTTTACCTTTTAGACAAAGTGGAAAAGGCAAATGTTCCCTGGATCTTGCTTTACAGTGGAAAATGTAAAATACAATACATGTGACAATGGTGTTAGTACAATGGTTTTTATATATGATACCAAAACATGTCTGTAAATTTAAGGTGAGTTAGAATGAATGTCCTATTAATAAGAAACATATGCTGCTTAGTTTTGCCTGTTAAAAGAGAATGGGGGAAACAAAAAAGTATTTTCTAGTTTAATGCTATTTATTATTTCTCACAGGACAATTGACTTACCTTTTTGAATCTTGGTGTTTCTGATGTTCAAATATGGATGAAATGAATACACACATATTCATATTATACCTTCCTGTTTACAATGTAGTTTTGCATATAGTAGCTTATGAAATTTACAATAAGCACACTGAGTCAATTATACAAAGCACATGTTGCTTTATGTAATCTCTGATTTTAAAAAAAGTACATGTTTGCTTGGAGTTTTAAGTCTATTTTAAATAAGGCAATCATTTCTCCTCTTGGTGCATGGTGCTAACTTCTTTGTACAATAAAATATAGTTATAACCCATTTTTTTCTAGTTGTATTCTATTTCTTAACAGAGTTAGAGAGAGGATCAAGTTAAATAATACATTCATAATCTAAAGGAATGAATGTCTATGCATAAAATGCTGTCATAATTATCTAGAAAATAAAGGTGAAAGACATATAACATATTTGTACCTACTTCAATGTATATGTTTTTAAATATTCATTTCATATTATCTTTTTAATATTTGTTTTAAATTATATAAAACTTTTTTTCTCAAATTATCAAATAAAATAAATATCCTCCTTGGATTTTTAAATCTTGACTATTTTGTATTGAAGAGTTTATTTAGTTTTATCCCAAAATGTAAGGTGAGGCATCAGTGACTTGCAGGTTACATTATTTTAGGAAGGAAAAAAAAAAGCTCCTCAAGCCACACTTGCTTCTAATTCTCACACGTAAACCCTGTTTACTTAGATTTCATTATAAGCTTTGGCATCCTCAAAGAATTAGCTATGGGCAATGAAGAAATCTTTATTCCCTTGGAATAATCAACTGAATTACCCTGGGATAGGAAAGCAGGAGTGAAACAAGGATTTGAGTACTTTCAAGCCTGGAGTTAGATTTGAGGACTCTTGTCTGCTTGCACTAACGGATCTTAAATAAAAAAAAGTATCCATTTACCTTAAGAAGTACAAAGTTTATTTAAGAGCCCCCGATTTCTTAAGAATATGATCTGAGTCTTGGCAATGAACAGAAACACGTGATTTTGGGACATGTGTCCACATGTGGTTCACGAACTCCACATGTGCTCTTTCTCTGGGTCCTGTGACCTTGCTGTGGCTCACATGTGTTTTACATATGCTTTGTATGGTTCACATCTGTTTTAAACATTTTTTCCTGACAGTAGACACCCTTGTTATATTACCATTTGCTATAATAATTAAATTCAAGGAACTTAACTTGAGAGGATTTGTGGGGGAGGGTGTTTGTTAGTTTTGATTTATATTTGGTGCTGTGTTGAGTGATACCCATTATAAGTGCTTATCGTATCTCTTTGTAGGTATACTGTTGCTGCGTTTCGCCTCACTGAAGCCGGACTAATCCAGAGATGTTCTTAAACTCCCATGACTCATAGGAAGGTTATCATTTTAGAAGAGACCTTGAAAACATACTCTGGATTTAGTGTTTAAAAAAATAAACTGACATTTCCCAGAGGAAAGCCTTTTCAAAATTTTATATTGCAGATGCAGAGCTAAAGACACATAAATATATACAGTGAATAACATAATGTTAATCATATAGCAAAAAAATTTAAATTAGAAACACATCCTACAAAAGTAGATAGAAACAACATAAGCACCTGCCTATTTTACTTACATAAAGAGAAAATGAAAACTCATTTTAGTTGAATGAATTATTTTCTGTTAAAGTACAGTAATTATTTCCTCCTTTACCCTCAGGCACTATTTTTTAAATTCAATGTTGTATCTTAATACATGCTACCTACTAAGGAGGGAAACAATGCTTCTTATTAATTACAGTATATTTGTTTTCATCTCTCTTTAAGGAAGATTCTAAAATTAGAGATTGCCCCTGAATAAAATACTATGGGGCCTACTGAAGTCTGAGAAGCAGTGACTCTATTCTGAATCTTTTCTTGATATGTGGGTAGAGTGCTCATTAGCGTTAATAATACTTGGAGCAAATGAAGCATATCATATTGTGGCTACCTCATCTATACATTGAGTAGGAACTGGTGCCCTTTAACCAACAAGGTACCTAATGCTCAGTTGCCCAAATGTTAAAAGAGATTTGGTGCTGTAGGCGATTAAATCCACAGCCTGCCCCTGAGGAACATGCAGCCGTAAATAAGCATTTTAAAGGAATCTCAGCCTTTAATGAAGAACAGGGGAATTTTCAATCAGTAATCAGAAACAGCTTTGGAAGTACAGGGATAGTGGAATGCATATTTTGATTTGGTGCATAGAACACGCATTGTTTTAGAGACATTCCAAAGAATGGATCTCATTGTACCAGTAAATGCTGAGTGGATTTTAAGCACTTGAGGAATTCAGGGGCAGCACTCTAGAGTAAAAAGAGGAACTATGATGAGAAGTTATTATGTTTAGCTAAAAATAAATAACAGAATGCAATGAGAATAACAGGTACAATAAGAAAAGAAATAATATAAAATACAAGTGTAGCAATTCTAATGTTTGCAGACACTACTTATGACTGTGTGTGCATTTGGAAAGAACTTTTAAAGTAATAAGAGATCATGCTTTTATCTTATGGTCTCTAATAACAAGCACATTAATATAGTGTATGAAATCAGTCTGACTAATGAGTCATCAGTATTCCCAGGAGTAAATGAAATTCCATTTCCAGGTTGTTAAAAATACTTAGAACAGACTAAGAAGACATTAAAGGAAGGGTAGGTCAGAGGGAAAAAGTGAGAACTAGTAATAGGAAGAACACCGACATTCAGACTGATGGAATGAACATGATTTAAAATGCTTACCTTCATCTGCAGGGATCACTATTCTGTCTAAATTGGATAGTCAAAACTAGTCAATTATTTTGTTTCATTTTTTCTCCTTCTGCTCAGAGTCAATAATCACCCCATACATCTTGCTGTGTATGAGATTGAAGTTCAACGAGCTGTGGATACAGAGATGTAATGTAAGGCAAATAATGGCAAATTGTGGAGTGTAGGAGAAAAAAAAAAGGAACAAAAATTGGCAAGATTGTCCCCTGACTCACAATGTGTGGTCATCCATCTCACATACTTGTTGCTTTCTATACCTTGTTGGGTGGGCTGGAAAGGAACGCTCTTTTTAATTATTTATTCTCATACTAATTCGCATGAAAGTAATGAGAGAAATTATGATGATATGGGGTTAATGAATGAAAGTATTGGGCATATCCAAGCATTATGATAATGATGAGTCCATCCCAGAACAACTATAGCTTGCTATTCTGACTTTCCACCCCCCTCTACCCCACACACATCCTGGATAACATTATATACCTATTCATTTGAAATCTAAACAAATCACAACCAGAGTTTTCTGATTCTCCTTGATTCCTGAAACTCTATCCATCTTGATTCTCTACATCATTTAAAATCATTTCTATTCCCTCAGATACTTATGACAAAAACACTGAAGTTGCCCTTATCCTCTCTCACATCCACATCCAATCTATGAACAAGCCTTGTTGTTTCTATTCTCAAATGCTGTGTAAAAATAATTCCAATTTTTCTCCATTTTTATCATTGCCAACTTTGTCTGGGATGGTCTGATCCCTGTATTATCATTGCCTGTATTATTGCAATAGCATCAGCCCTCTTATAATCTATGTGCAATACAACAAAGAAATATTTTGTCATGTGGCTTCTCTGCTGAAACATTTTCATCATTTCACATGACCCTGAGAGTAATTGTCATATTTCTTACAAAGTCTTGCATGATCTCATCTACTAGAGCCTCATAATCGCTTTTCTCCCCTCACTTTATATTGGACACGTTGGCTTCTGCGATGCCCTAAACACTGAGTGTGATTCTGCTGAAGGGTATTTGTACTTTCTGTTATTTCTGCCATAGAAACTCGTGCTTTAACAGTCCTCTGGATCATTGGCTCTCTTCCTGTAGATCTCTGCTCAAATGTCACTTTATTGAATAACTGAGACTCCCTGGTTGTACATTATTTTCCCCCATAACATGAATCTCCATCTGATACAGTATTCAGATTTCTAGAATATTGCAGAAAGCACAGTATTTATACATTATCCATTTGCTGTATGAATTAGTTCTATCATTGTAAGTAAAGAAAATAAATATATGGAAATCTTATCAAGTCTCAACTCATCAAAGAAATCTATGGACTGAGGGATGCACTCAGCAGGTAAAGAATCCATAAAGGAAACACTTAAAACAAGAGACTTGGCAAGTAGCTATTCAGGCTCTGCGGACCCTGGTGAAGGACATTAAATGTCAAAACAGACATCAAGCCTTTATCACATGTTTATTTTGTGTTAGCTGTTTTTGTTTTCCTCAGGACAAAGTAGAATCCACTGTATGTATGAATTATACTATGCTCACTTTCTTCTGTAAATTATGACATCAGGGTACAGACAGAGTAAATGACTTGACAAGCCATCTGATGAGAAAGTAACAGAGCCAGATTCAAACTAAGCCAAGCTGGATTGGGACATTTCCTCTTAAATGTTTTAAATGTTTACTTTTCAATAGTGCTGTGTTAAAGATGTTCTCCATGTTTCTCGTTGTGGAATTAACAAAGTTGCTGAATTGTCAAACCTAAATAATTACTTCTGACATTATTGTGACTTTCTCCCACTGGTCCCACTTATAATTTTGTATGTAACACCCACATTAGATAATGGGATGTGACCTTTAGGAGGAGTCTTCAAAATTTTGTAGAACATATGTGTTCTGAAAAAAACTACACATGAATTTCAAAATTTTTTGACAACAAAATCAATGTGTATTAATCTGTTATAACATGTCTTAACAGGATCCAGTTTGAAGCACTAAGAAGAACAAGACTATTAGTTTGAAAAGAGCCTCTTTCGAGCAACCAGAACTCTGCTAGAATTTTAGCAAAAACAAACATCAAATGTATTATGAAGTTTGAGCGGAAAAATGGTGAAATCATTGATGTTTTGTAAAAAACATTTTGGGGACAATGGCCAACCAAAATAAATCAATTGACAATTGAATAACTCATTTTAAAAAGGGATGAGAGAATTTTGAAGATGAAGCTATTAGCAGCAGATCATCCATGTCAAATTGCAAAGAAAAAATTAACTTTGTGCCCTAATTGAATAGGTTTGACCACAACAGGAAAAATACTTAGCATCACAGACATCTCAATTGGTTCAGTTTACACAATTCTGACTAAAAAATTAAAGTGGAGGAAACTTTATTTGATGGATGTCAAAATTATTGCACCTAGGTTAGCTTTAATGGAAATTTTAAACAAGTGGAAAAATCATCTTGAAGCACTTTCTTTTTTTTTTTTTTTTTTTTTTTTGTAAAATTTGAAATAGCATTTGAAACATGACCTTTCCAGTATGATCCTGAAGAGTTACAATCAAAACAATGCCTACTAGGATGGGGAGTGGTCCAGTCTAAGCAAAAGTAGGCTTGTCAGCATCAGTGGTTATGGCAATACTTTTGTGTGTGTCTGGAGGAAAGAGTGAGCTGAAGATATTTTGCTTCTGGACTTTGCAGAGGGCCCAAACTAAGTGTTTTGAGGAAATTCAGCAAAGATTTAGCTGAGAAGTGTCCTGGAAAGCGTCAACACAACAGCACTTTCTCCACTACAACTTCACTGCTCATTCCTCTCATCAGAAAATGACAATTTTGTGAGAAATTTGATGATAAATGATAAGAAATCTCCACCTTAAAGCCCTGATTTGGCTTCTGTCATGTTTCTGTTTCCTAATATTAAGCAATCTTGAAATGGCACTCATTGTTCTTTGGTTTATAGTGTAAAAAAAGGCTGTGTTGACATGGTTAAATCCCTAGGAGCCTCTGTTTTTTAAGGATGGACTAGGTGTCAAATAGCATCACTTAGAAAAGTGTCTTGAACTTAAAAGTAACATCTTCGTTTTCTACTTTGCTTTTAATTCCATTTTCAGTCAATCATTTGAAGTCTCCTCATGTATATTTTCTCTATTTAAAGGCAAAATACACCAAATGATATGTGGTCAACTTTAAAAAGGTATTACTGTTAATGAGGATGACTATAAACCTCTGTGAAATAGTAAATTAGTAAATATCTTTACTAATCTATCATAAAGTAAGATTAGGTCAATTTTGGGATATTTTATTTTAACCCATTCCAATTAGAATAATTAGATTTTGTATGACTTAAATAACTCACATTTATTAAATTCTATAAGTCCTATGTGCTATCCTATAGAATTAAGATATTTAGTATTAATTTCATAAGAAGATATAGATTTTATACTCATATATGCTATCTCATCAGTTTGCACTTATATGTGTACCATATATACAGCAGTACACTGATACAACAGACACACATATTTTCATTTCCTCTTGGAAATATTTGGTCCCATACATGGTTAGATACTGAATTTGATATTAGATTTTAGCAGCTTTGTTGAAAATATACTTGTTAGGTATGAGAAAATTCCCTGAATTCAAGTTAAGTGAAGAAAAACTTTAAATTTCAGTCTGTGTTCCCTGACTCTCAGAGGCATGAGAAACCTAAAACATTTTAGTATAATGCATTGATTTTCTATATGATTAAGTCGCAGCAAAATTGGGAATTATGCAATGGGTATACTGCTAGTAAATAACAAAAAAAAATAGAACCTAATAATTTGTGTGTTGCTTCTTAGTACATTGCTTCATGAATGTGCACAGAGGAGACACATCTGTCTGCCCTAAGTAACTAAATGGCAGGCAAATTATATAATGAACCATCTAAGCAAAAGTTGTATATGGTTCCCTGGAATCCTTTGTGTCACTGGTACTACATCACTGGTATTGTATCACATTGTTTCTGACACCTTTGCTTTTCTAATTGTGAGTGTATGGGTGTGTTTGTGAGTGTGTGTGTGTAAAACTCTGTGAAAAGACAGGCTAGCATTTTTAAAAGTGAATGTATTGAATAATATGATGTTGTGAATTCAAATGTAAAAATCATGTGCATATGTAGAGTGTAATATATGTATATATTTGGATAGATGTATAGCTCTCATTATCCCCACTACATCAGCAGACATTTAATATTAAAACTCAGAGTTGACATGCTTAGTGGGAAGCAAGATATAACAGAAAAAAGATGATCAGCATTTTCTTTTTTTGCATCAAAAGTGGAAAAACCCAGACTTTTCTATTAACAGTAATCTTTTTAACAGTAATCCATTTCCCATTAACTCAAGTTCATTCTTATATTAGTTTTTATTTTATTTTTTTACATTTGTAAGCTCTCTTTTTATACTGTTCCCATAGAAAATACTTCTCTTGGCTTTCTTTGTAGATCAATAAATAACTTTAAAACAAAAGCTGAAAAAAGTAGTAAGTAGGTCCATTTTATATGCCATCTGCCACAGTGTATTAACAAGTATTCTGAGCTCTGAAGAGCTTTTAAGAAACATAAGCTCTTAATGTTAGCTTGTTATTGTGTTAACAAATGCTATTCTATAAACTCAAGCTCCAGAGCGGTATGAAACATCTTTTTATTTATTTTTTGATTTAAAAATTTATTGCAGCCAAGGCATCTATCTTTTATGATCATGAATTTTGAATACATAGTTGGTTTAGGCTTTTACTTAACTTTGGTTTAATAAACAGAGATGAAAGCTGAGCAGCTGAATGGAGTCCTAAAACCCTGACTTTTCCATGACTTGACTCAGACACCTGGTTGCCCACAAAGGGATCTTGACCTATGTATCGAGTACATTGTTGTGGAGATTAAATAACAAATAGCTTGCAAGTGATTTTGAAGGGCAACCCTGAATGACTTTTGGGTGTTAGTTTACCCTGGTTGCCCTATGTGAGGCCTGAGCACAATAATGATGCATTTGTACTACAGTGTTAGACTTGACTGGTGGCAGGTAACCAATAGACCTTATTTGGATTAAAGTAAAAGGTCATGAGCAAAAAAAAAAAAAAAAAAATCTGGGCCATTTTTTTTTTTCCAAAGTAAAAGAAGATGGGGAAAGCCTATCGGCTTCATTATTATTTCTAACTTTTAATTTTATGTTGAAGTAAGACGTTATCCTCATGACCTATGGTTTTATAATCACATTGTTCTTAAATAGAGAAGTAAAATGCTTTGTTAAATTAGTCAATCAATTTGATTTCTTTTTGTTGTAGACTCTATGGGAATTTATATGGAATAATGCAAAAGGGTATAAGATGCAACTTAATGGCAACTAGTAACCAAATAACTGTTTTCAAGTTGAGTTCTCAAAATGAAATGAACTCATTTCATCAGCTACATTTGCATCTATATTTTCCACTGTAAGAGAAGGTTGTTAGCTGGCACACATACATTTTGTTGAAATATATCGGCCACAGTTACTATCAAAGTAGATCTCCATCTTGTCATGAGCAGGAGTAACATTTCCTCCCCTCTGGCCTAGGTGCTTATCCTCTCATGCCTGGCCTACCATCTCCCTCTTACTAATGTCTCCCCTTTCAACCTTTCTTGGTAAACATATGTGCTATTTATCTGCCATCAAACAGTTTATATGACCTCCTCATTTTCCTGAAATGTGATGGTCAAAATCCAGAGTCTTACAATGATTCATTCTACAAACTTCCTTTTATTAATCTGCCCAACCACATATCTTATTATGTTATAATAAGCCAAATTATTTCATTAATTAGTCATCATGCTCATGAACCCAGCAACTATTTACTGTATATAAGATCTTACAGTATGTGCTTATGATGGCTCAAATGAATACAAAGCAATAAATAGCCCCTGTCCCCACTAACCCCACAATGCCAGCTTGAATTTTGAACTTGCTCCTCTTCCATCCAAATATCAGGAGCTCCTTGTCTACTCCTTTTCAAGCTTTAGGTGATGACTTTCCTGGAAAATACTAGTTGCAATGGTCATTCTTCTTCTATATATAATATGATTATATCTCTAATTCAGTCAATTTGCTATGTCAGTTAATCCACAGAATAAGTGTTATGCGTATTTTTTGCCTATGTAGGATCTACCCGATATCTTTCAAATAATAAAGTCTAAATATTTATTGGGAGGAAATTAGGAAAATAAATGATGATCTACTTTAAGTCAGATTAAGTTTGAGTCCTGTTTTTGCTACAGTCTATCTGTGTGTCCTTAGGCAATTTATTTAATCCTTCTTAGTATTTCCTCCTCATCTAATAATGGAGATGATAATAACTACTCCATAGGGAACTATGAGTGCTAAATATTTAATCACCTTTCCTTTTTATGATGAAAAGTTACTGAAATTAGAACTTGTGAATGTATTCTTTGGATAATCATTTTTTCAAAGTAAAGATTACAGAAGAATAGTAATCCAATCTTACTATAATCAAATCAGAATTGTCTTTCTGGTTTGTGTACATACTTAATATTTACATAGGTGTGAATGTAGCATAGCAGAGATTTCTTGGACTAAGGTTACTACGGCCCATAAGAAAATCTGGTTTTAGTGTCCGGTGCAAAGAGAAGAAAGAATTCCACCTGCAAGCTTCATTAGGCGTGTTTTTCATGAGGTCATAGATTTAGCTCTTTTAATGGTAATTGCACAATAGCAAACCTCAGTGCAGAATATTGATGAGTTTAAATAAAATTTGACTTTCTCAGTAACCCCTTTACATTATAGACTGCCAAAGTCACTTAAGAGGAAGTGGTTCTACCTACATGGATAGTGGAACAGCATGTTCCCCTTGAATCCAAGAATCCAATCCCTGAGAAACTGTAGGTACTGAAACCTTGGTGTTCTCAGCATGAAACTGTCACCCTGGGAAATTAAGGTGTCAATCATTCAGTCAGAGAAAACCTCCGCAGTGGTTAGTTCTCCAAATCAGCCAGCTATTTCCTGGGCTTTCAGAGGAAATGATACCTAAGAAAAACATAACAGCAACCTTTTTTGATTTGTATAAAATGAAAATTTAATACTTGGTTGCATATGATCATTAAGCAAACTCTTTATTTGATTTTTCGTCTTCATTATTCACCTTCTGAAAACATAAATATTTAATTTTCTTGTCCTTAGAAATATGGACTTAATTAAAAATAATTAACTAAGAAGTGCTCCAAGTGAAAGCTCATGTGTGATAGATTGAAGTGATTCTACTCTGGGCAGTGCAGCCCTTCTACTGCCTCAGCTGAAGTTGAACTTGGTGCCTTGCTCCTCCAAAGTCTTGCTTTTCAGGTTCACTTTAAGAGACTGAAGTGACACTGCTGAGGTAAGCTTTGGACCCCAGATGCCCAAGCAACAGCATTCACCATCATTATATAATGAAAAGCAGATTTTAACATTCAGGAAAAATGTAATTTCAAAAATAGTAAAGATCTTTATGTGGAAAAGGCATCTTTTTAACTGAGTCCCTGCAGGAAACAAATTTCCCCTTGGGTGTTATGTAACATAAGCATGGGTCAGGTTTTGAGACGGGGTTCAGACAATTTAAAGGGGCACAAGCAAAAAACTCAAGATATCCAGATTTGAACTTTAAAGAAGTACAGATGGAAAAAAACACACATGATCAAAATTCATCTAGCATCGCTCCGATCAGGAAATAAGTTCATCCAAAGAAATGGTTCATGAAGTATTTATAACTCAATAATTTTAAATATTGTTTTCTCCATAAGTTGCCTTTTAATGCTTCACTGCTTGACAGATGCAAGGTAGAATACTATACTTAATAAATTCTGATGATTTATTCTTTTATAATTATTTGTCTGTAGAGAGGATAATGTACTGTTCTGCAGAGGATACCAGTTTTTAATTCTCTTAAGTGACTTTATCACATATAAATTGGAAAAACATATTTTCATTTGTCCTTGGATCATCTTCTGCTGTTATTAGCACTAACAATAATAAGCATAATACTGTTTACATTGCTTATAATTAAATCATTTTTCATTTAATTTTCAGAATGCTGAAGGTTTATAACACTCATTTCTGAACATACAGCTGTAATGATAAGGTACTATAAAAAGGTTTTAAAATTGGATTTTTTTGCAGGTTCTACAGATGTTAGTGAAAAAAAAATACTGGTTTATTCTTTGTGACCTTTCCCGCAGAAGTAAACAGATTTCTAAATGTTATAAACAGCTAAACAGCAATCTTTAAACATGAAACTTTATAATCAAGTGCTACAATTTAGGTCTGATAAAATTCTCTAATGAACATGTTTTGGTAAATAAAACGCCAGAGAAACAAAGATTTATAGAAAAAAGAAGTCCTCAAGGAAAACTAATCCCTTATTCTTTCAATCAAAACATCAGGACATTTGTATTCGCCCATTTGGGAACTGGTACTGATTCTGACCCACACTGTGAGGGGAAAAGACATAAAGTTGAATACGTACAGATCATGCCCATAGCCTCTGGCTTTACCTGTAAACAAGGTCTTCACAGTGCAGAAATCAGCAGTTTGGGGGCAAAGAGTATTTGAAGAAATATCTTTTCAAAGTTTGCCTGTGCCTATTTCCCATAATCTCCCTTGCATCTTCAATGGTCTCAGATTTTACAAACCTCAATCAACCATGGTAGTACAATTATTGTGACTTCTTAATCTCTTCCTTATCTGTCTTCCTTTGCCTTTATATTTAACTTTGACTATGATGATCGTTGCTAAAAAAGAAAAAAAATCAACAATGAATATTTTTCCATGAGACATTGAAGAAGCCAATGGCTTCTCAGATTGGCTAACATTCCAGTTCGCATAGTAAGAAACTGGAGTTCTGTTTGCAGAAACAAAATAGCAGGGTTGACAAAAATCTGCTGCCTCTCTTTACAGCTACACTGAGTTTCTCTTTGCCCAGACAAAATCTGTTTTCTGTTTTTCCAATATTCTTCTTCTTCCTTTTCTTGTTGAAAATTCTAGGAATCCTTTATTTCTGAATTCCTCTATGAAGCTTTTTAAAACCATTTCATAATATCAAGGATTAAATGCATACAGTATACCTTTTATTCTTTGTTTTATTCTTTGTTTTAACTAGATTGTATGTAAGTGAAAATATATGCAATTATTTTTTCTTATCAAGTATAAACTGCATGAGAATAAGTTAAGTATAAATTCATGTCAAATCTTACAATTTGCATGTGGCTGTAAAGTTTCATATTTAAAAGATGCTGTTTAGGTGTTTGTAACTTATAGAAGCCAGTTCACATTTTTTGGGAAAGTTCATAAAGAACAAAGCAGTAATTTTCCTTTGACAGAAATGATGGCATTTTCTATCTCCTGTAATAATTTTAATCATAACTTTTATCATAGGTTTGTGAGGAACCTAGTACCACTAAAACCCATTCTTTTTAAATGAGTCTAAAAGGAAGACCTGACACACTTACTAGTTATGGACGGGGTTAGACAGCACTCAGTGGTTAATTCTAATAACTCTCAGTGGTTATTTTATTAATAAACTTAGGACAGAGCATAGTAGAGGAGGGATTTCCCTCTTAGGACTAAAATGAAGTTCCTTAGAAAATGGGATGAATTTTTAGATTTCACTTTTCTCTTTCAGAATTGTGAGTACCAATATTTTGGAAGGTTGTTGCGAGCAACTCCTACTCTTGGGTAGTGAGGATTGGAAGTGAGTCTTCTATTAATGCTACTTCCTGAGAAGTGGCTTTAAGGAGAGTGCCTATTTTATAGAAGGGTTGCTGTGTGGGAAGGGGTAGAAATGGATTGTTTGAAAGGTCATTTTCTTGGTGAGGAAATTAAGCATTTTTGATAGTGTAGAGAGGTAGTTTTGGAGGAGAAAATTAGGAAGGGGAGGATGGAGGGCTCCAAAAGGAGAAGACAGGATGGCTGTGAGGGGCCCCAGGACAGGGGTTAGATTGACTTTTTTTAAACTGTCTTAGTTATAGGCTCCTGGTAAGAGCTATCAGATAAGCATTTGGGGCAGAAATGTTGGGAAGTAAAGGGAGTTTTCTATACTTTGAGTGGTAGGGACAACTGCAAACTCTTTTTGTTAATGTTTCTTAATCATGAAGCTGCTGCTCTCTGCGTTCGATGAGTAGCTGGGGTCAGGGAATAGAGTACTGAGAGAATGGGTCTTACTGCCATGGAATGTTCTAGGTTTTTTATACAAGAGTGTTCATGCAGGTCATGAAGAAGGTAGGGAAAAAGGTGGCAGCATTTAGGACTGCATAAGTGGGAAGAGTAAGGGAAGGGGCAACCATTAAGACTTTGTATGCATGATGCTGTTGTTGGGAGGTGTATCCTCATGGCAAGAACATCCATGACCTGGTGTGGAGTGATGCCATGTGTGGTCTGCCCACATGTGAGCTTACTTGCTTTTTTAAAAAGATTTTATTTATTTATTTCACAGGTAGAGTTACAGAAAGGAGAGACACAGAGAAGGTCTTCCTTCCATTAGTTCACTCTCCAAATGACTACCACAGCCAGAGCTATGCCCATCTGAAGCCAGGAGCCAGGTGCTTCTTCTGGGTCTCCCACATGGGTGCAGGGGCCCAAGGACTTGGGCCATCTTCTACTGCTTTCCTAGGCCATAGCAGAGAGCTAGATCAGAAGTGGATCAACTGGAACTCGAACAGGCCCCCATATGGAATTCTGGAGCTGCAGGCGGAGGATTAACCTATTGCACCATGGCGCTGGCCCCGCTTACTTGCTTTTGATGTGAGGAGGACCACTGCCTCTAGTTGTGCAGAGACATGAAATCCATTTCCTGGTTGGTGGTGACTAATGTCTTAGAAAGATAAGCCACTAATTTGAAATCTGGTCCTGTCTTTTGTCCTAATATCCTTAGAGCAATGCCCTTTCATGTATGTACAGAATGAAAGGTCTGTTTAAGTCTGGGAAGGCAAATGTGGTAGTTGATATGAGTACCTTTTGTAACTTGGTGAAAGCTTTTTTGTGTAGAGGGGTACCAGTCTAGGAAAATGGATTCTGACCCCATAAGTGTATCATATAATGGCTATCACAAGCTGTACTGAGGGATCCAAATGTGAAAGTACTGTGTGAGTCCTAAAAAAAGGTCTGATTTGTCTTTTAGAGGTTAGGGGTTTTGGGTTTTTGATTAATTATTTTATTTGAGTCGTGATAGCCCTTTGTCCAGGGGTTAGGAGGATGCTTACATATCTGACAGTAGAGAAAATTTATTTGGGCCCTGTGGGAGGGGAATCCATAGCCCTTGTATGTTAGGCGAGTAAGGAGAAGAACAGTGTTGCTCCCAAAAATTTCCTACATAGGAGAAGTCCATCTACATATCGAATGAGATAGCTCCGGGCCAGTACTGTGGCATAGCAGATAAATCCCCCAGTCCGTGACACTAGCATCCCATATGAGTGTCTGTTCATGTCTTGGCTACTCCACTTCCAATCCAGCTCCCTGCTAAAGGATTCGGAAAGCAGCAGAAGGTGGCTCAAGTGCTTATGCCCTTGCTACCCATGTGGGAAACCTAGAAGAAGCTCCTAGCTCCTTGCTTTTGCATGGTCCAGCACCAGCCATTGTGGCCATCTAGGGAGTGAACCAGCAAATGGAAGATTTCTGTCTGTGTCTCTCCTTCTTTGTGTGTTACTATGACTTTTTAACTAAATATATCTTAAGAAAAGTGAGAGAGAGAGCTATCTTTGGGGTAAGGTGATGGAAGAAAGATCTTGGGTTTAAGCTTTTCATAGAAGGTGACTACTTGTCCAGAAGTCTTGGGGAAGACTTGAGAGTGGCTGATGTCAGGGTCTGTCCATACAAGCGAAGAGATCTTGTGAGGATTTATCTAGGGGACTGGGAAAGAAGGCATCCTTGAGTCCAGAATAATAATGAAAGCAGAGTCAGAGGGAATGATACTGAGGAGTGTGGAGGTGTTGGGGAATACCCGGTGAGCTGGGAGAACAGATTCATTGCTAATGTGGAAGTCCTGTACTAATCTATAGGAACTGTTGCGCTTTTGAATTGTGAGGTTGGGAGTGTTGTATGCAGAGTTTGTGGGTATGAGTAGTCCTGACTTTAGAAATATATGAATAGGTGGTTTTAATTCTCTTATGGCCTTATGTTTATGGGCGTATTGAGACTTTCAGGGGAAATGAAAGGTATCTTCAAGGAGATAGAAACTCTTAGTAAAATGGCTCAGTCTTATATGTGGTGGGATCTATGCCCCAGACACCATTCTAGGTTCTTAACTTGTTTTCCTCCTATGGAAAGCTACTTGTGGCTTGGCCATCTTATAGCAGAGTCTGAAGCATGGTCTGGCACCAGGGCCCATCAGTCCTCAGAGTCCAGTAGTCCCAGAATTTGGGGCACAGCTGGAGGAGACTGTCGGGGAATAGTCCGCGGCAGCATTGCTTGGCGGAGGTTTTTAGTTTCGGTTTTGACCGGGGGCTTTCCTACGGGCAGGGCTCTCCAGAGGTGGAGGGATCGATCGAGGTCGCGGTAAACAACAAGATGGCGCCAGGACCCCCGCAGTGAGTCTGCCTGCCCACCTGCTGCGTGACAACTCACCTGATTGGCCGAAGGACGCGTGCCCTTCACGTGAACAGAGACCGCATTGGTGTGCCTGATGCATGGACTCTAGCTTGCTCCTGATTGGTCGCATTTTGTATATAAGCCGCGGGTGTAAGGAGGAAGCTCTCTCTCTCTCTCCTCTCCTTTTCTCCTTCCTCTCTACCTCTGTCACGTTTACTTTCTCTAATAAAAAGTCTACTGAAGACCGATGAGCGTCGTTCGTTCTTTTCACGCCCGAGAAACCGTCGTCACAGGCCCTGGGTTGAGTCTGCTGGCCAGACTCCCCGAGACACTCGTGGCAGGGGACCTCGTCAAAATTGGAAGATTTTCCCCTATTTTTGAGGTAAGGGCAATCTCTCTTTGAGGGTCTCAACTGTTTGCATTGAGAGATAGTCCTGAGGTTGGCAGTAGGGGGATGCTACATAAGCATGCTTAAAGAACTCCCAACAACAGTAATCATCATTTGGAGACTGTTTTTGCTCTCTCTTCCTTTGGTAGTCACTTATTTTTTCCTCCTCTTGTTTTCTTCATCTCAGTTATTAAAAACTCTGAATACCAGATCAGCTATGTTTGCAATTGGTGGGGGGGTCTATGATCCCTTTTTAATTTTTGGATTTTGTGTCAATTATCTGGAGCTGACTGAGGTGGAGTGCTTGGACAAGGCAGATATTGCCTCCAGGGACTCAAGGTTCGAATTGGTAAATAGGCAAAGGGTGTTGGGCAACCAGGAGACAAAAAGGCAGGGTTTGCCTTGCTACCCTGACTAATGTCTTTAACTTCATCATAATCAATCGATTTTGTAGTTGATCATTCATGCAACAGATGGGGGTTGTCTGGGTGCATCCTAATCGGGAGCATGATCAGGAACAGCTGTTGGGTCAGGTTCATATTTGTACAGTTGACAGCAACTGATGTCTTTGGCATGATCTGTGCCTTTTGACTGGAAACAGGCTCTTTCTGTTCCATTTACACAAGTGGTGAAAATGACATGAACATCTTACAAGGGAAGGTCATAAGCAAAAGTCACATATTCTAATTTTTGTTGTTGTTGTTAAGCAAGAAAGATCTCCAGAAAATCCACCCCAAATGGCTTCTAGTTGAGATTGGTCTGACATACAGAAGGGGACCTGGACCTGGTCAATCCACTTGGGCCCTATCACTTCACATAAAGCCTAGATGGAGGATGAGGAAGGTGCTGGTATAATGAGTGAGCCCAAATATGTTTGTCTGTTTGGGTTGGGAGGGAGTGAAGAAAGGAGGGTGGAAAACGAGGAGGAGTTTGGGGGATCAGAAGCAGAGATTACAAGATGAATGGGGGCTTGAAAAGAGGGCAGTTGATGGCACGTCCAAGGGCAGATCATACTGAGAGGAGATGTAAGGGGGTGGAGGTCGGGGGAGAAGGGAGAGTCAAGTGATTCATTTCACAGGAGGCCTGGAGCTCTTGATTCTAGAGAGAAATGTTTGGATGTACAGAATTTTTTTTCCTCCAAGGTGGTGAGAATAAAGATGGGATGGGAGAACACAGCATCTATTTAAAGAGACACCCCGGGACCAAACCACATGCTCCTCCAATTTACACTGAAGACATATTGTGCTATAAGAGGTCATAATCTTTTGTGCAAGGTCAGTTAGGTCCAGTTTTATTTGTAGTTTTTGAGAAGACAAACATGAGGTGAGTCCTTTTCTGGTGCTGAATTGGTGGTTTTTTTTTTTTTTTAACTTTATTTAATGAATAGAAATTTCCAAAGTACAGCTTATGGATTACAATGGCTTCCCCTGTATAACGTCCCTCCCACCCGCAACCCTCCCCTTTCCCACTCCCTCTCCCCTTCCATTCACATCATGATTCATTTTCGATTCTCTTTATATACAGAAGATCAGTTTAGCATATATTAAGTAAAGATTTCAACAGTATGCTTCCACACAGAAACCTAAAGTGAAAAATACTGTTTGAGTACTAGTTATAGCATTAAATCTCAATGTACAGCACATTAAGGACAGAGATCCTACATGAGGAGTAAGTGCACAGTGACTCCTGTTGTTGACTTAACAAATTGACACTCTTGTTTATGGCCTCAGTAATCACCCTAGGCTCTTGTCATGAGCTGCCAAGTCTATGGAAGCCCCCGAGTTCACCGACTCTGATCATATTTAGACAAGGCCATGGTCAAAGTGGAAGTTCTTTCCTCCCTTCAGAGAAAGGTACCTCCTTTTTGATGACCTGTTCTTTCCACTGGGATCTCACTCACAGAAATCTTTCATTAGGTGTTTTTTTTTTTTTTTTTTTCCCCAGAGTGTCTTGGCTTTCCATGCCTGAAATACTCTCATGGGCTTTTCAGCCAGATCCGCATGCCTTAAGGGCTGATTCTGAGGCCAGAGTGCTGTTTAGGACATCTGCCATTCTACGGGTCTGCTGATTATCTCACTTCCCATGTTGGATCATTCTCTCCCTTTTTGATTCTATCAGCTAGTATTTGCAGACACTATTCTTGTTCATGTGCTCCATTTGGTTCTTAGTCCTATCATTATGATCAATTGTGAACAGAAATTGATCACTGGGACTAGTGAGATGGCATTGGTACATGCCACCTTGATGGGATTGAATTGGAATCCCTTGGTATGTTTCTAACTCTACCGTTTGAGGTAAGTCAGCTTGAGCATGTCCCGAATTGCATATCTCTTCCCTCTCTTATTCCCACTCTTATATTTAACAGTGATCACTTTTCAGTTAAGTTTCAGCACTTAAGAATAATTGTGTATTGATTACAGTATTCAACCAAAAGTATTAAGTAGAACAAACAAAAAAAAAAATACTAAGAGGGATAACATATTAAGTTGTTCATCAACATTCAGGGCAAGGGCTGATCAAGTCACCATTTCTCATAGTGTTCATTTCACTTTAAAAGGTTTCCTTTTTGGTGCTCAGTTAGTTGTCACCTATCAAGGAGAACAAGTGGTATTTGTCCCTTTGGGATTGGCTTATTTCACTCAGCATAATATTTTCAAATTCCTAACAGGGATCACTTTTCAGTTAAAATTTAAACACCTAAGAATAATTGTGTGTTAATTACAGAGTTCAACCAATGGTACTAGAACAAAAAAAAATACTAAAATGGATAAAGTATTACATTGTACATAAACCATCAGGAAAAGAGCTGATCAAGTCACTGTTTCTCATAGTGTCCATTTCACTTCAACAAGTTTCCCCTTTGATGCATGTGGGATTAGCTATGTCCCTGAGAGTTATTCTAGTAACCTAGTGGTTATTCTAGTACTTAAGAGCTTCTGACCTAGGACAGAATGCAGCAGGAGGGGCTTCCCTCTCCAGAGTAAAATGGAGTTTATGATTTACTTTTATTATTTGTTTTCAATGTACTTTTCCGGTGATAGTGAAGTTATCAAGGTACTATAGGGCTTCTTTATCTTCAATTTTACTGTGACAAAAATGGTACAACAATGTTTTGAATGCAATAATTTGAGTTTCTTTATTAGTTTAGGCTGTAGCTAAGGGTGTCACCAGAAAACAGAACAAGACACCCACAGGAGATTCACTACCTGGGTCCCTTCTGGACTACTTCATCATCATGGGTCAGATTGTGAACAAGGCTAAATCACGCAATCACAATGTGAAAATTCAGTAATTTTTAGAACCTACAGATTCTAAGATGTATGTAGCACACCTGCAAGCCATACACATATAAGGAAGGGAACCCAGAAAATGAGAGAGAGAGAGAGAGAGAGAGAGAGAAAGAGAGAGACCCATGGATCATTGCAATTATTAAGGTCCAGGATGTGGTCTGAACAGGTTTGCTTGTGGAGAGATTTTTAAAAATCTATTAATTTATTTAAGAGATTTATTTATTAACTAAAAAGGCTGAGAGAGAGAGAGAGAAATACCTTCCATCCCTCTGGTTTATTACCCAACTTACCTCAATGGTCAGGTCAGGGCTGGGCCAGACTGAAATCAGGAGCCTGGAACTCCATGTAGGTCTTCCATATGGGTGCAGGGGCACAAAGATTTAGGCCATCTTCTTCTGCTTTCTTTGGTGCATTAGCATGGAGCTGGATAGGAAATGGAGCAGCCAGGATCCAAACCAGCATCCATATGAGATGCTGGTGTTGTAGGAGGCAGCTTAATCCACTATGACTAATAGCTGGTAGCAAGAGAATTTTTTTAAACGTTTATTTATTTATTCACTTGAAAGGCAGAGCGACAGGAAGTGGGGAGAGAAATAAAGAGAGAGTTCTCCCATCTACTGGTTCACCCTCCAAATGACTGAAATAGCCAGGTCTTAGCCAGGACAAAGCCAGAAGCCAAGAACCCCATTCTTGTCTCCTACATGGTGGACAGAGGCTCAAGTTCTTGGGTTCTTGGGTTATCTTCTACTGCCTGCCTAGGGACATTTGCAGGAAGCTGGATGGGAAGTGGAGCAACCAGGAGTGGAATCAATGATCCTTTATGGAATGCCACCATTGCAAGTGGTGACTTAACTCATTGTGCCACCTTAACCTGATGTGGTACAATACTGTACCCTGTGGGGAGTTTTTGTTGAGGGTTTTAAAGTGCATTGTAAGAGTTCATACAGTGACAAGATTGCTCATATAGAGTAACTAGAAAAAGCAAAAGACTGGAAACTACGTTGAGGGTGACCAAAACCTGCTTCTAATATGGGAAAGTCCAACTTAAAATCAAGACAGATACAGAAGCAACATAAATTAGAAGCATTCACTAAAAGCAGGAATGGGTAATCTTTTACTTTGTTCACATGGGAATGTGTGAACAATAAATCTGAAGACAAAAATTAAAATATTATTTTGTCTAAGATAATGTGACTGCACTGGCATAAACCTATTCTATTATTTCCCTCCCAAGTTTCTGTCTGCTTCTCTTCCTTTTTCATTTATGACATACCTGTTAATATTTAGTACCAATTCTGTTCTTCAATGATATGAGAGAAATATCAGTTTAAACCTATTTCACTGAGTGCAACAGTGGATTGGGACTATAAGAAATGATTATGAATTGGGGGTAAGACTTACATTGTGAGTCAGAAAAGATCTGGAATTTTCCCAGAGAGGTAGAGAGACTGAAAACATAACCTGATTGTAAAAGAAAGAGTTCTAAGAAAACTTTCATTTAAATAGAAATGAAATTATAGATTGTATATATTAGCCCTTGAAATGTTAAATACTGAGGAATAATAGAACTAGTGAATATTTCATGTTAAAATGATTTTTAAATGTCCTACTTAAAATAACCTTTGAAACTAATTCAAATGTACCTTCTTCCATTTTTCTTTTAAATATGTATGAATTAGCCACAAAGTAACTAATATTAATATTAAAAGCATCCTTACATTGTGGTGATATTGTGACGCATTGGATTTTCAAGCCCATTACTCTCCTAATTGAAAGTATTGGGGAAATCCAGAAGGAAAATTCTCCCAATCATAAGGTTAAGGAAGTGGAATTAAAACAAAATGAAACAGAAAAAAGAGAAAAAGAAAAAAAGAAAAAGGAAAAAAGCTTGCCTTTTAGCAGTAGGCGGTCGGACCCAAAGGAGACTCAGATGTAACGGGCTCATTTACTCTCATGCTGCAAAGGATCAAGGACAGAGATAAGAAGTCTGCATTATTCTATGTCATAATCAAACGGGACTCTTGATGAAAATAGTCATAGAAACTTCCCAGCTTCATTACTCACAAAATTTTCAGCAATTATCAGGTGCTTCTTCTAGGCACAGGAATCATACCTACACTGTTCTCCAGGCAATTCTGTGTTCTCCAGTGTTTGGGATCCACAGCTGCTGGCCATTTCAATGTGGCATTTTTGGGATGTCTGAGAAATGATCTTTGTGGAATCATTTTGCCTTGCTCTTGAGTGCTCTAGCAATTTTCAAGTGAGTTCTATCAAACTATCAAGAGACATATGTAACTTTCATCTTATAGATACTGTTTTTGAGCACCAAAAACTATTATTAAACATTTCTTAATATATTGTTATATGAGATTGGATTAAGTTAAATGTCAAAAGCTGACTATGGGCATATTTAAAATTAATATATATCTATGCATTCTTAGATAAACATTTGGAAAGGTCATAAAAATTGATAAACTGAATCTTCTCGGTTAAAAATGCAACACGATATGATCCAGTAAGGAGAATATAATTAAAAGCATAATAATCTGATATTATATTAACAAATGAAGCAAAAAAGATGATAATTTGGTAAGATTCAGCACCTTTTTTTTAGTAAAATGCTTATTAAACACTGAGTTAAAGGAAATATTTTTATCTTAAATCATTCACTAGGATTTCAGAATAAAATAAGTAATGGTAAAAAAATGTACTTTAGAACCTTACTAAAATGCCTCTTCCCCAGTGAACCCTACCCTGATTTTTTATCCTCTCTCCTGATCCTCTGGAGCTTGCTTGAACATTTGTTTCTTTTTTTCATGGAATTTAACAACTTCTATGATACTATATGATTGCCAATTTAAGTGTGTTATTCACTGATGAAGCCCAGAAAAGTAGGACATTTGTTAGTACATGATAAACATCCAATTTTTAAAATACAGAATGAACATAAAAAACATTCTCATTGTGGTTGAAAACAATAACAGGTCTACTATCTTTACCTTTACACTTAATTCTAGAAGTATTAGATGATGAAATGAAAACCAGAAAAATTCCATATATTTGAGTAGTAAGTCATTGAAAATCTAGAAAACATGGTGGGACATGTTATTTGAAATATAAATGACAAGAGAAATACATTTCATAATTGCACTCAATATGAAGAAGCCAAAATGAAAATTCCTAATTTTCTGTATGAGAAGTTCAAATTTGTGAAGAGGTTCTTTATCTCTAAATTAATTTTAAAAGATTTAAAAATGATATTAAAATCACAATATGATATTTTATGAAAATTGATAAGATCACTGGAAAATTCAACCAGAAGACTAATGCAAGCCATTGACTGAACTCGGAAAATTCACTAAAAGATGGGGATACTAAGTTTGAGTTAAACCACCTGATATCTTGAAAAAAATGCTAAATGAAAGTAATTCAAATGAATTATAATGATGGAACTCATGGAGAGTTAACAAAAAAAGGTTCGTCAGATTAACCAAACCTCGTGTGTCACCTTGAAGTTCTAACTAAAAGGACACATCCACTGTACTGCTTGTGTCAAGAAATGGTTATTGTTAATGACACTATGATGCCTCCAAATAAACAAAACACCCCAAGCCAAGATTATGAAGATGACGAGATAGAAGAAATGCAAGATACGGATTTCAAAAAATTTATGATAACAACATTTAGAAGTTTTCAAAAGCAAATCCTTGAACTACAGAAATCCTTATTGGACAGGATTGAAAATCTCTCTCGTGAAAATGAAATCTTAAGGAGGAATCAAAATGAAACGCAGAAACTAGTAGAACAGGAAAGTGTGATAGTGAAGAGAAATCAAAATGAAATGAAGAGCTCAATAGATCAAATGACAAACACATTAGAGAGCCTTAAAAACAGAGTCAGTGAAGCAGAAGAGAGAATATCGGACTTAGAAGACAGAGCACAGGAAAACATACAGTCAAACCAAAGAAAAGAAGAGGAAATTAGAAATCTGAAAAATATTGTTCGGAATCTACAGGATACTATTAAAACAACCAACATTCGAGTTCTAGGAGTTCCTGAAGACATGGAGAGAGAGAAAGGATTAGAAGGCCTTTTTAGACAAGGTCATAGTCAAAGTGGAGGTTCTCTCCTCCCTTCAGAGAAAGGTACCTCCTTCTTTGAGGACCTGTTCTTTCCACTGGGATCTCACTCACAGAGATCTTTTGCCAGAGTGTCTTGGCTTTCCATGCCTGAAATACTCTCATGGGCTTTTCAGCCAGATCCGAATGCCTTTAGGGCTGATTCTGAGGCCAGAGTGCTATTTAGGACATCTGCCACTCTATGAGTCTGCTGAGTATCTCACTTCCCATGTTGGATCACTCTCCCCTTTATTTACTCCATCAGTTAGCGTTAGCAGGTACTAGACTTGTCTATGTGCTCCCTTTGACTCCCAGTCCCTCCACCATGACCAACTGTGAACTGAAATTGATCACCTGGAACAGTGAGATGGCATTGGTACATGCCACCTCGATGGGATTGAATTGGAATCCCCTGGTATGTTTCTAACTCTACCACTTGGGGCAAGTCAGCCTGAGCATGTCCCAAGTTATACATCTCTTCCCTCTCCCATTCCCACTCCCATGTTCAACAGGGATCACATTTCAGTTAATTTTCAACACTTAAGAATAACTGTGCATCAATTACAGAATTAAACCAGTCATATTAAGTAGAACAGATAAAAAAACTACTAAGAGGGATAATGTATTAAGTTGTTCATTAACAGTCAGGGCTATGCTGATCAAGCCACCGTTTCCCATAGTGTCCACCTCACTCCAACAGGTTTCCCTCTTGGTGTTCAGTCAGTTGTCACCGATCAGGGAGAACATATGGTATTTGTCCCTTTAGGACTGGCTTATTTCACTCACTAAACAAGATAAGAGTCGGAGAACTCAGAGGGCTTCCATAGCCTTGGAAACTCATGACTGGAGCATAGGGAGATTACTGATGCCATAGACAGGAGTGTCAATTGGTAAAGTCAACAACAGGAGTCACTGTGCACTTACTCCTCATGTAGGATCTCTATCCTTAATGTGCTGTACATTGAGATTTAATGCTATAGCGAGTACTCAAACAATATATTTCACTTTGTGTTTCTATGGGGGTGCAAACGATTGAAATCTTTACTTAATGCATACTAAACTGACCTTCTGTAAAAAAAAAAAAAAAAAAAAAAGAAAAGAAAAGAAATTATCAATTCCCAACTTGACTCTCACTGGGATTAAACATGACAATAGGTCTGATCTGATTTCATCATCATTGAAAAAAAATCATCTATTATTTTTCACTTTATGTGTCTGTGTGGGAGCAAACTGTTGAAATCCATACTTAATGTATATTAAGCTGATCTTCTGTATATTAAGATAATCGAAAATGTATCTTGATGTGAATGGAAGGGGAGAGGGAGTGGGAAAGGGGAGGGTTGTGGGTGGGAAGGACGGTATGGGGGGGAAGCCATTGTAATCCATAAGTCATACTTTGGAAATTTATCTTCATTAAATAAAAGTTTAAAAAAAAAAGAAGGCCTTTTTAGTGAGATACTAGCAGAGAACTTCCTGGGTTTGGAGAAGGACAGAGACATCCTAGTACAGGAAGCTCATAGAATCCCTAGTAAACATGACCAAAAGAGATCCTCACCACGACACGTTGTAATTAAACTTACCACAGTGAAACATAAAGAAAAGATCCTAAAATGTGCAAGAGAGAAACGTCAGATTACTCTCAAAGGATCTCCAATCAGACTCACAGCAGACTTCTTGTCAGAAACACTACAGGTTAGGAGGGAATGGCGAGACATAGCACAGGTGCTAAGAGAGAATAATTGCCAGCAGAGAATATT
This sequence comes from Oryctolagus cuniculus, assembly GCF_964237555.1. NCBI lineage: Eukaryota > Metazoa > Chordata > Mammalia > Lagomorpha > Leporidae > Oryctolagus > Oryctolagus cuniculus. The sequence continues at coordinate 103,708,235 of NC_091437.1, read as the reverse complement.
ATATCCTGCTAAGCTCTCATTTGTGAATGAAGGTGAAATAAAGACCTTTCATAGCAAACAGAAATTGAAAGATTTTGTGGCCACTCGTCTGGCCCTGCAAAAGATACTTAAAGATGTGCTACACTCAGAAACACAGAAACACGGCCATCAATATGAAAGAAGGTAAAGGAAGAAAAACCACCAGTAAAAGAGCATGGGAAGCTCAAAGCATATACTAGAAAATATCTCCGGGAAAATGGCAGGGCAAAGGCACTACCTATCAATAGTCACATTAAACATTAATGGTCTTAACTCTTCAGTTAAAAGACACCGATTGGCTGATTGGCTCAAGGAACACAACCCAACTATGTGTTGCCTACAAGAAACACATCTCTCTAACAAAGATGCATGCAGACTGAAAGTGAAAGGTTGGAAAAAGATATTGCATGCCAACAGAAACCAAAAAAAAGCAGGTGTAGCCATATTAATATCAGACAAAATAAACTTCAATACAAAAACTGTTAAGAGAGACAAAGAGGGACACTATATAATGATTAAGGGTTCAATTCAACAGGAAGATGTAACTATTATAAATGTATATGCACCTGATTACAGGGCACCGGTCTATTTAAAAGATATGTTAAGGGACTTAAAGGGAGACTTAGATTCCAATACAATAGTATTGGGGGACTTCAATACTCCACTCTCAGAAATAGACAGATCATCCGGACAGAAGATGAACAAGGAAACAGCAGATTTAATCAACACTATTGCCCAAATGGATCTAACCGATATCTACAGAATTTTCAATACTACATCTAAAGACTTCACATTCTTCTCAACAGTGCATGGAACCTTCTCTAGGATTGATCACATACTAGGCCATAAAGCAAGTCTCAGCAAATTTAAAAGAATTAGAATCATACCATGCAGCTTCTCAGATCACAGCGGAATGAAGCTGGAAATTAGCAACTCAGGAAAGCCTAGAGTGTATGCAAATACATGGAGACTGAACAACATGCTCCTGAATGAACACAGGGTCATTCAAGAAATCAAAAGAGAAATCAGAAACTTTCTGGATGTGAGGATAACAACACAACATATCAAAACTTATGGGATACAAAAAGCAGTATTGAGAGGCAAGTTTATAGCAATAAGTGCATATATCAAGAATATGACAAAGTACCAAATAAATGAGCTTTCAGCCCATCTCAAGGACCTAGAAAAACTGCAGCAAACCAAACCCAAATCTAGTAGGAGAAGAGAAATAATTAAAATCAGAGAAGAAATGAACAGGATTGAATCCAAAAAAAAACATTACAAAAAATCAGCCAAGCGAGAAGCTGTTTTTTTTTTTTTTGAAAAAATAAACAAAATCGACACCCCATTGGCCCAACTAACTAAAAAAAGAAAAGACCCAAATCAGAGATGAAAAAGGAAACGTAACAACAGATACCACAGAAAAAAAAAGAAACATCAGAAATTACTACAAGGACTTGCATGCCAGCAAACAGGGAAATCTATCAGAAATGGGTAGATTCCTGGACACATGAAATCTACCTAAATTGAACCAGGAAGACATAGAAAACCTAAACAGACCCATAACTGAGACAGAAATAGAAACAGTAATAAAGGCCCTCCCAACAAAGAAAAGCCCAGGATGACATGGATTCACTGCTGAATTCTACCAGACATTTAAAGAAGAACTGACTCCAATTCTTCTCAAACTATTCAGAACAATTGAAAAAGAGAGGATCCTCCCAAATTCTTTCTATGAAGCCAGCATCACCTTAATCCCTAAGCCAGAAAAAGATGCAGCATTGAAAGAAAATTATAGACCAATATCCCTGATGAACATAGATGCAAAAATCCTTAATAAAATTCTCGCCAATAGAATACAACAACACAGAAGAAAAATCATCCACCCAGACCAAGTGGGATTTATCCCTGGTGTGCAGGGATGGTTCAACATTAGCAAATCAATCAATGTGATTCACCATATTAAAAGACTGCAAAAGAAAAACCATATGATTATCTCAATAGATGCAGAGAAAGCATTCGATAAAATTCAACACCCTTTCATGATGAAAAATCTAAGCAAACTGGGTATGGAGGGAACATTCCTCAATACAATCGAAGCAATTTATGAAAAACCCATGGCCAGCATCCTATTGAATGAGGAAAAGTTGGAAGCATTTCCACTGAGATCTGGCACCAGACAGGGATGCCCACTCTCACCACTGCTATTTAACATAGTTCTGGAAGTTTTAGCCAGAGCCAACAGACAAGAAAAATAAATTAAAGGAATACAAATTGAGAAGGAAGAAGTCATACTATCCCTCTTTGCAGATGATATGATTCTTTACTTAGAGGATCCAAAGAACTCTACTAAGAGGCTATTGGAACTCATAGAGGAGTTTGGCAAAGTGGCAGGATATAAAATCAATGCACAAAGATCAACAGCCTTTGTATACACAAGCAATGCCACGGATGAGAAAGAACTGCTAAGATCAATCCCATTCACAATAGCTACAAAAACAATCAAATACCTTGGAATAAACTTAACCAAGGACGTTAAAGATCTCTACGATGAGAATTACAAAATCCTAAAGAAAGAAATAGAAGAGGATACCAAAAAATGGAAAAATCTTCCATGTTCATGGATTGGAAGAATCAACATCATCAAAATGTCCATTCTCCCAAAAGCAATTTATAGATTCAATGCAATTCCAATCAGGATACCAAAGACATTCTTCTCAGATCTAGAAAAAATGATGCTGAAATTCATATGGAGACACAGGAGACCTCGAATAGCTAAAGCAATCTTGTACAACAAAACCAAAGCTGGAGGCATCACAATACCAGATTTCAGGACATACTACAGGGCAGTTGTAATCAAAACAGCATGGTACTGGTACAGAAACAGATGGATAGACCAATGGAACAGAATTGAAACACCAGAAATCATTGAAAACCTCTACAGCCAACTTATATTTGATCAAGGATCTAAAACCAATTCCTGGAGCAAGGACAGTCTATTCAATAAATGGTGCTGGGAAAACTGGATTTCCATATGCAGAAGCATGAAGCAAGACCCCTACCTTTCACCTTACACAAAAATCCACTCAACATGGATTAAAGACCTAAATCTACGACCTGACACCATCAAGTTATTAGAGAGCATTGCAGAAACCCTGCAAGATATACGTACCGGCAAAGACTTCTTGGAAAAAACTCCGGAGGCACAGGCAGTCAAAGCCAAAATTAATATTTGAGATTGCATCAAATTTAGAAGTTTTTGTACTTCAAAATAAACAGTCAGGAAAGTGAAAAGGCAACCATCAGAATGGAAAAAAAAAATATTTGCAAACTACAGAATCTACAAAGAGATCAAGAAATTCCACAACAACAAAACAAATAACTCACTTAAGAGATAGGCGAAGGACCTCAATAGACATTTTTCAAAAGAAGAAATCCAAATGGCCAATAGGCACATGAAAAAATGTTCAAGATCACTAGCAATCAGGGAAATACAAATCAAAACCACAATGAGGTTTCACCTCACCCCGGTTAGAATGGCTCACATTCAGAAATCTACCAACAACAGATGCTGGCGATGAGGTGGGGAAAAAGGGACACTAACTCACTGTTAGTGGGAATGCAAACTGGTCAAGCCACTATGGAAGTCAGTCTGGAGATTCCTCAGAAACCTGAATATAAACCTACCATACAACGCAGCCATCCGACTACCTGGAATTTACCCAGAGGAATTTAATTTTGCAAACAAAAAAGCTGTCTGTACCTTAATGTTAAAAGATAAAATACGTGGAATCTAAAAGATCATAATTAACGGGAACATTTACAATTAGCAATTGATTTTGATGATGGGAAACACTGACTCTGAGTTCCAATTACATGAAGAGCTATCCCTCAGAAAAGAATTCCAATCATATCATTATTCAGCATGTATTACAAAGCATTTCATTTTATTATTACATCTTGAAATTTGTGGAAATTGGTTTTCTCTCTGATATAATACATCATATTCTCCTCAGTTTTGACTCTTACCTGCAGAACAACAAGTTGAATAACAATAACAGAAACAAAAAATCCTTAAATATTCAAAAGAAAAAGTTGCTTTTTCTGCCAGGAAAAGATTGCAAACCTGTGTTCACATTTATCCTTATAATGCATCCTGTTTTCTTTGCAAGAGATTGATTCATGAGGAAAAAAAACAGCCATGACTGTACAAAAGCCAAAAATATTACCTAAAACTATATTTCAGATAAAATTTATTAAATAACATTAGTTGACTTCAGTTGCTACCCTACATTGTCCAGTTAGCTTGGTGTTATTTTCTAATCCAAATAACAAAGACAGGAAATTTAATGATCTTATTAATTATTTCATCATTTGATGTCATAATAAATCTTAGATTTGCCCAAGAATTGGTAGTCCCTGAGTTCAGTGCACATTCTCTGTCTCATCAGCCGTGGGGACATGTTAATGATGATCTAACGATAGCTATTTTTTAACTATTATTTAATGAATATAAATTTCCAAAGTACAGCTTATGGATTACAATGGCTTCCCCCCCATAACGTCCCTCCCACCTGCAACCCTCCCCTTTCCCACTCCCTCTCCCCTTCCATTCACATCAAGATTCATTTTTGATTCTCTTTATATACAGAAGATCAGTTTAGCATACATTAAGTAAAGATTTCAACAGTTTGCTCCCACACAGACACATAAAGTGAAAAATAATAGATGATTTTTTAAATGATGATGAAATCAGATCAGACCTATTGTCATGTTTAATCCCAGTGAGAGTCAAGTTGGGAATTGATAATTTCTTTTTTTTTTTTACAGAAGATCAGTTTAGTATACATTAAATGAAGATTTCAACAGTTTGCACCCCCATAGAAACACAAAGTGAAATATACTGTTTGAGTACTCATTATAGCATTAAGTCTCAATGTACAGCACATTAAGGACAGAGATCCTACATGAGGAGTAAGTGCACAGTGACTCCTGTTGTTGACTTTACCAATTGACACTCCTGTTTATGGCATCAGTAATCTCCCTATGCTCCAGTCATGAGTTTCCAAGGCAATGGAAGCCTTTGACCTTTTGAGTTCTCCGACTCTTATCTTGTTTAGACAAGGTCATAGTCAAAGTGGAGATTCTCTCCTCCCTTCAGAGAAAGGTACCTCCTTCTTTGAAGACCTGTTCTTTCCACTGGGATCTCACTCACAGATATCTTTCATTTAGGTTTTGTTTGTTTTGTTTTGTTTTTTGCCAGAGTGTCTTGGCTTTCCATGCCTGAAATACTCTCATGGGCTTTTCAGCCAGATCCGAATGCCTTTAGGGCTGATTCTGAGGCTAGAGTGCTGTTTAGGACATCTGCCATTCTGAGTCTGCTGAGTATCTCGCTTCCCATGTTGGATCACTCCCCCCTTTATTTATTCTATCGGTTAGTGTTAGCAGGTACTAGACTTGTTTATGTGCTCCCTTTGACTCTTAGTCCTTTCATTATGATCAATTGTGAACTGAAATTGATCACTTGGACTAGTGAGATGGCATTGGTACATGCCACCTTGATGGGATTAAATTGGAGTCCCCTGGTATGTTTCTAACTCTACCATTTGGGGCAAGTCAGCTTGCATGTCCCAAATTGTACATCTCTTCCCTCTCTTATTCCCACTCTTATGTTTAACAGGGATCACATTTCAGTTAAATTTCAACACTTAAGAATAACTGTGTATTAATTACAGAATTAAACCAGTCATATTAAGTACAACAGACAAAAAAACTACTAAGAGAGATAATGTAGTAAGTTGTTCATTAACAGTCAGGGCTATGCTGATCAAGTCACCATTTCCCATAGTGTCCATTTCACTTCAACAGATTTCCTTTGTGGTGTTCAGTCAGTTGTCACCGATCAGGGAGAACATATGGTATTTGTCCCTTTGGTACTGGCTTATTTCACTCAGCATGATGTGTTCCAGATTCCTCCATTTTGTTGCAAATGACTGGATTTCGTTTTTTCTTATTGCGGTACAGTATTCTAAAGAGTACATATCCCATAATTTCTTTACCCAGTCTACCGTTGATGGGCATTTAGGTTGGTTCCAGGTCTTGGCTATTGTGAATTGTGCTGCAATAAACATTAGGGTGCAGACTGCTTTTTTGTTTGCCAATTTAAATTCCTTTGGTTAAATTCCAAGGAGTGGGATGGCTGGCTTGAATGGTAGGGTTATCTTCAGGTTTCTGAGGAATCTCCAGACTGACTTCCATAGTGGCTTGATTTGCATTTCCCTGATTGCTAGTGATCTTGAACATTTTTTCATGTGTCTGTTGGCCATTTGGATTTCTTCTTTTGAAAAATGTCTATTGAGGTCCTTGGCCCATCTCTTAAGTGGGTTGTTTGTTTTGTTTTTTGGAGTTTCTTGATCTCTGTAGATTCTGGTTATTAACCCTTTATCTGTTGCATAGTTTGCAAATATTTTTTCCCATTCTGTCGGTTGTCTCTTCACTCTCCTGACTGTTTCTTTTGCAGTACAGAAACTTCTCAATTTGATGCTATCCCAATAGTTGATTTTGGCTTTGACTGCCTGTGCCTCTGGGTCTTTACCAGAAACTCTTTGCCTGTGCCAATATCTTGAAAGGTTTCCCCAATGCTCTCTAATAACTTGATGGTGTCAGGTCATAGATTTAGGTCTTTAATCCATGTTGAGTGGATTTTTGTGTAAGGTGAAAGGTAGGGGTCTTGCTTCATGCTTCTGCACATGGAAATCCAGTTTTCCCAGCACCATTTATTGAATAGACTGTCCTTACTCCTGGAATTGGTTTTAGATCCTTGATCAAATATAAGTTGGCTGTAGATGTTTAGATTGATTTCTGGTGTTTCAATTCTGTTCCATTGGTCTATCCATCTGTTTCTGTACCAGTACCATGCTGTTTTGATTACAACTGCCCTGTAGTATGTCCTGAAATCTGGTATTGTGATGCCTCCAGCTTTGGTTTTGTTGTACAAGATTGCTTTAGCTATTCGAGGTCTCCTGTGTCTCCATATGAATTTCAGCATCATTTTTTCTAGATCTGAGAAGAAGGTCTTCGTTATCTTGATTGGTATTGCATTGAATATAAATTGCTTTTGGGAGAATGGACATTTTGATGATGTTGATTCTTCCAATCCATGAACATGGAAGATTTTTCCATTTTTTGGTATCCTCATCTATTTCTTTCTTTAGGATTTTGTAATTCTCATCGTAGAGATCTTTAACGTCCTTGGTTAAGTTTATTCCAAGGTATTTGATTGTTTTTGTAGCTATTGTGAATGGGATTGATCTTAGAAGATCTTCCTCAGCCGTGGCATTGGCTGTGCATACAAAGGCTGTTGATCTTTGTGCATTGATTTTATATTCTGCCACTTTGCCAAACTCCTCTATGAGTTCCAATAGCCTCTTAGTAGAGTTCTTTGGATCCCCTAAATAAAGAATTATATCATCTGCAAAGAGGGATAGTTTGACTTCTTCCTTCCCAATTTGTATCCCTTTAATTTCCTTTTCTTACCTAATAGCTCTGGCTAGAACTTCCAGAACTATATTGAATAGGAATGGTGAGGTTGGGCATCCCTGTCTGGTCCCAGATCTCAGTGGAAATGCTTCCAACTTTTCCTCATTCAATAGGATGCTGGCCGGGGTTTTTCATAAATTGCTTCGATTGTATTGAGGAATGTTCCCTCCATACCCAGTTTGCTTAGATTTTTCATCATGAAAGGGTGTTGTATTTTATTGAATGCTTTTTCGGCATCTATTGAGATTATCATATGGTTTTTCTTCGCAGTCTGTTAATATGGTGTATCACGTTGATTGTTATGCGAACACTGAACCATCCCTGCATACCAGGGATAAATCCCACTTGGTCTGGGTGGGTGATCTTTCTGATGTGTTGTTGCATTCTATTGGTGAAAATTTTATTGAGGATTTTTGCATCTATATTCATCAGGAATATAGGTCTGTTATTTTCTTTCAATGCTGCATCTTTTTCCGGCTTAGGAATTAAGGTGTTGCTGGCTTCATAGAAAGAATTTGGGAGGATTCCCTGTTTTTCAATTGTTCTGAATAGTTTGAGAAGAATTGGAGTTAGTTCTTCGTTAAATGTCTGGTAGAATTCTGCAGTGAATCCATGTCGTCCTGGGCTTTTCTTTGTTGGGAGGGCCTTTATTACTGTTTCAATTTCTGTCTCAGTTATGGGTCTGTTTAGGTTTCCTATGTCTTCCTGGTTCAATTTAAGAATGTTTCATGTGTCTAGGAATCTATCCATTTCTGATAGATTTCCCTGTTTGCTGGCATACAAGTCCTTGTAGTAATTTCTGATGATTCTTTTTATTTCTGTGGTGTCTGTTGTTATGTTTCCTTTTTCATCTCTGATTTTATCGATTTGCATCTTTTCTCTTCTTTTTTTTGTTAGTTGGGCCAATGAGGTTTCAAATTTGTTAATTTTTTCAAAAAAACCAGCTTCTCGTTTGGCTGATTTTTTGTAATTTTTTTTATTCCATCCTATTGATTTCTTCTTTTGTTTTAATTATTTCTCTTCTCCTACTAGATTTGGGTCTGGTTTGCTGCAATTTTTCAAGATCCTAGAGATGAATTGAAAGCTCATTTATTTGGTTCCTTTCCAATTTCTTGATGTAGGCAGCTATCACTATAAACTTTCCTCTTAACACTGCTTTTCCTGTATCCCATAAGTTTTGATATGTTGTGCTGTTACCCTCATTTACTTCCAGAAATTTTTTGATTTCTCTTTTGATTTCTTCTATGACCCAATATTCATTCAGGATCATGTTGTTCAATCTCCGTGTGTTTGCATATGCTGTAGGGATTCCTGAGTTGCTAATTTCAACTTCATTCCCCTATGGTCTGAGAAGCTGCATCGTATGATTCTAATTCTTTTGAATTTGCTGAGACTTGCTTTATGGCCTAGCATTCCAAGTGGCGACTTCACTACAGGACCAAACACTCATCACTGTACAATCTCTAAAGTTCCTGAGATGGAAATAAATCTCTGTTTTACAGATACACAGGAGGGGAGAAAGTAAGTATTAATGGAATCATACACATGGGAGAGCAGTAAGATGGTGGAATAGGAAGGGAGCCCATTGATAGTCCAGGAAGAGACAGTATAATAAATGTGGAGCTACTGAAGTTTCAAGGAAGAGTTGAGGGAGAAACAGCAAAGGAAACTCTTCCGGAACTAGCGATTCATGGTGGACCTGAGTGGAGGGCGTGGGAGCCAAGCAGAAAAACCTGACTCTGGAGTGGGGGGGAGGTGAAATAACAGGAGATTAGGACCTAGCGAATGTGTGGTGCTAATGAACTGAGACTGTGAAAAAAACAGACAGTCCACTTAATACAGTCATAACAAGAAAAAAACACCACAGCGAGGGAAGAAGAATCCAAAGAATATCTCCACCATGCCAAGCAACAAACGCAGAAACTGAGGAAATAAGAAAAAAGAAGACATTATGATGCCCCCAAATGAACAAGACACCCCAAGTCAAGATTATGAAGATGATGAAATGGAAGTTTTCAAAAACAAATGCTTGAGCTACGGAAATCCCTACTGGGCAGGACAGAAAATCTGTCTCATGAAAATGAAATCTTAAGGAGGACTCAAAATGAAACGCAGAAACTAGTAGAACAGGAAAGTGTGATAGTGAAGAGAAATCAAAATGAAATGAAGAGCTCAATAGATCAAATGAAAAACACATTAGAGAGCCTTAAAACAGAGTCAGTGAAGCAGAAGAGAGAATATCAGACTTAGAAGACAGAGAACAGGAAAGGATACAGTCAAACCAAAGAAAAGAAGAGGGAATTAGAAATCTGAAAAATATTGTTCGGAATCTACAGGATACTATTTAAAAACCCAACATTCGGGTTCTAGGAGTTCCTGAAGGCATGGAGAGGGAGAAAGGATTAGAAGGCCTTTTTAGTGAAATACTAACAGAGAACTTCCCAGGTTTGGAGAAGGACAGAGGCATCCTAGTACAGGAAGCTCATAGAACCCCTAGTAAACATGACCAAAAGAGATCCTCACCACGACACGTTGTAATCAAACTCACCACAGTGAAACATAAAGAAAAGATCCTAAAATGTGCAAGAGAGAAACGTCAGGTTACTCTCAGAGGATCTCCAATTAGACTCACAGCAGACTTCTCATCAGAAACCCTACAGGCTAGAAGGGAATGGCGAGACATAGCCCAGGTACTAAGAGAGAAAAACTGCCAGCCCAGAATATTATATCCTGCAAAGCTCTCATTTGTGAATGAAGGTGAAATAAAGACCTTTCATAGCAAACAGAAATTGAAAGAATTTGTCGCCATTTGTCCTGCCCTGCAAAAGATGCTTAAAGATGTGTTACACACAGAAACACAGAAACACGGTCATCAATATGAAAGAAGGTAAGGGAAGGAAACCTCACAACAAAAGATCACAGGAAGTTCAAAGCATATATTAGAAAATATCTTGGCAAATGACAGGGCAAAGTTACTACTTATCAATAGTCACATTGAACATTAATGGCCTCAACTCTCCAGTTAAAAGGCACCGATTGGCTGAATGAGTTAAGGTACAAAACCCATCTATTTGCTGCTTACAAGAAACACATCTTTCCAACAAAGATGCATACAGACGGAAAGTGAAAGGCTGGAAAAAGATATACCATGCCAACAGAAATGAATAAAAGAGTGGGCATAGCCATCTTAATATCAGACAAAATAAACTTTAACACAAAAACTGTTAAGAGAGAAAAAGAGTGGCACTATATAATGATTAAGGGATCAATTCAACAGGAAGATATAATGATTATTAATGTATATCCTAATTACAGGGCTCCAGTTTATTTAAAAGATTTGTTAAGGGACTTAAAGGGAGACATAGACTCCAATACAATAGTATTGGGGGACTTCAACACTCCACTCTCAGAAATAAACAGATCAACTGGACGGAAGATCAACAAGGATACAGTAGATTTAAGTGACACTATAGCCCAAATGGATCTAACAGATATCTACAGAACTTTTCATCCTACACATAAAGAATTTACATTCTTCTCACCAGTACATGGAACCTACTCTAGGATTGACCACATACTAGGCGATAAATCTATTACTTTATAAAAGATATCAATCAAACCAACACCTGAAAGTTAAAAATAAAATCCTTCCCAAAATAATTACTGGGTGAAATGTGAGAGCATAACTTTAAGTTAGGAAGGGAAAAAGAATGATGCAGATCACAATATGAATTATTTTAAAACAATAAGAACAAGTAACATTTCATTCAAGAAAATTGTTTGGAGGGACTGGCACTGTGGTGCAGTGGGTTAAAGCCCTGGCCTTAGGTGCCACCATCCCATATAGGCACCGGTTCTAGTCCTGGTTGCTCCTCTTCCAATCCAGCTCTCTGATATTGCCTGGGAAAGCAGTAGAATATGGCTCAAGTCCTTTGGGCCCCTGCTTCCACATGGGAGACTGGAAGAAGCTCCTGGCTCCTGGCTTTGGATCAGCACAGCTATGGCCATTGCAGCCATCTGGAGACAGAACCAGTGGAAGGAAGACCTCTCTCTCTCTGTCTCTACCTCTCTCTGTACTATTGACAAAGACACACAAGTAGAAGATTATTAGAGGTTAAATTGTAACAAACAGAGTTAATATAGTCTTTAGCACAACTGGTCAAGAAAAAAGAGTATGGAGGGCTGGTGCTGTGGCAAAGTAGGGTAAGCATCTGCAGCGCTGGCATTCCATATGGGCACAAGTTCCAGTCCTGGCTTCTCCACTTCCACTCCAGCTCTCTGCTATGGCCTGGGAAAGCAGTAGAAGACAACCAAAATGCTTGGGCCCTCACACCCACTTGGGAGACCCAGAAGCAGCTCCTGGCTCCTGACTTTGGATCAACTCAGCTCTTACCATTGTGGCTATTTGGGGAGTGAACCAGAGGATGGAAGAACTCTCTCACTGTCTGTAACTGTGCCTCCAAGGAAATAAGTAAATATTAAAAAAAGATAGAAGAGCAAACACATATATAAGATACATATTAAACATACTGTAAGATAAGAATCTCTTTAAAAATATAATACCGTTAAAAGAATACATTTAATAACCTCCCAATAGGTCATTTGTGAAATAATGGACTTCCTGTACATATGGTTATGGTGTTCATTATAAAATTTTCAATGAACAGACAATTCTTGTCAATGGAATACCAAAACAAAAAAGCCCTCAGCTATTTGATCATTCATGGCGAGAGATTCTGCAAATCTGTGCACTTCCTCCACTTTCCTCTTTGGCTTTAATATGTGCAGATTTTATACTTTCCTTGGACTGATGTTGAAAATTTGTATTTTCTAGTGAAAATATAATAATTGAAAGTTTTGGAAAACAATTCTATATAGTATTTTCTATTAAATTTATAAGCATTTTTGTTTCTGAGCTGTTTATGTTCTTTTTTTTCTCATTTAAACTTCTCAACTGTGCACCTATTTTATGCTTACTATTTTAATAATGTGATTGCCATAAGATCAAGGTTTGTGACTGCTTGTTCATTATTGAAATAGTGTTACATAGTAATCAGAATTAATGGTTAGCGCAGTGTGCCTAGCCCATGACATTCATGTGTATTTGCGCATACACATACACAACACTACCTCCTACCGCAGTGCTGTGCCTCATCCTCATGTTAATTGTCCCTGAATTAATCATTTATGCCCAGATTTCATCACTTTCAGAGAAGGATTCTCTTTCTACAATCTTATTTTCTATAATCTTATTTTCTATAATCTCTTTCTACAATCTTATTTCTTTTTCTGCAATCTTATTGAAATGAATTGAATATTGAAGTGCATAATCAGTAACCAACATAATAAATTCACCCACTGTCTTCTTCTCTGTCTTCTCAGAGGACTAATTCAATTTTGACTCTCAGGTGAAATTTCAGGAAATTCCAATTGCTTCTTTATTGTTACATCATAAACAACTTTTTATTTAGGTATTGAGAAATCTAAATCAACGAACTACATGAGAGTTGTCCAAGCCTAATACCATTAGCTCTTCTCTCATACTCTGGTCTAGATGGTTCTGGAACTTCCCAAGTCAGGTTCTAGGGCAGGGAGAGCTAAGGAACTAGTGTACAGGGTGTTACATGATGATTCCCTTGTGATCTAGCAACCAAGCTTTTTGAGAATTATAAAATTCAAAAATGACTCTGACCTTCCTGGATTGCATTTTCAACTTTCCTAGAGAACTTGATCTGCCCTTCCCACAGTTTGGGACATAATCTTCTCTAGCTTTCCACTTGGAATTTCTCCTCTTCACTGGGTGTTTGGCAACACATCCCTTAACACAGCTACTTTGGGACAGTTCATGTTTGGAAGTGTTCTTCTTGCCGGCACACCGGGTTCTAGTCCTAGTGGGGGAACTGGATTCTGTCCTGCTTGCCCCTCTTCCAGGCCAGCTCTCTGTTGTGGCCTGGGAAGGCAGTGGAGGATGATCCAAGTACTTGGGCCTTGCACCCCATGGGAGACCAGGAGAAGCACCTGGCTCCTGGCTTCGGATCAGCGTGGTGCGCCGGCTGCAGTGCACCAGCCGTGGTGGCCATTGGAAGGTGAAACAATGGCAAAAAGGAAGACCTTTCTCTCTGTCTCTTTCTCTCACTATCCACTCTGCCTGTCAAAAAAAAAAAAAAAAGGAAGTGTTCTTCTTGGGAAGTTTTCCTTTGAAGACAAATCTAGACTGGCTTCTTCACATTTAACTTGGTCTGGTTCAGCAAAGTGTATCAGTTAAAGGTAGCTTTATTTCAAATACTTTCTTTCTTTTTTCTCTGCCAGCTCAAGGCAATCAAATGCCATTAGGATTCAACTGTAAAAGTCAACCACCCACACCTTCCAAATTCCAGAGAACAAAACTTGAGCTTTCTGAGTGTTGTAGACAGAGATGTTGACATGCACTATGTTTGTCTTTCCAAAACCCCTTCTTCCTTTGCAAGAGACCCTAACCAATATCCCAAAGAACTCCTTTAGAGGTCTCTTCATCAACACTTGCTATAGACTGATGAAGAGCAACACATGGCAGAACCAGTTTACAATTTCTTGGCATGTTGTTTATATAATATTTAATGTGACACTTTATGGGGTAAGTGTGCTTATCAATTGTCCTATTCTATTTTTTTTTGGGGGGGGGTCCTTAATTGGAAGTTTAGACAGAAAGATACTTTCATATTTTATTACATTTATTAAAAGTTTCTATCTTATCTTTTATTGGTCTTGTGAGAGGATTTATAAGATTTTATAAGATTTTTTTTTCCAATTAAGAGGTACTTTTCCTTTTTTCCACATAGCTGTGGTTTAAAAAGTAAGTGCTATATCAACCATTTCCAGAGACCTCGAAGAGAAGTGGCAGTTTGGAAGCATGGACTAATTCCTTATTCTTAAAACAAAAGGTCTTTGGTAGTTTTATTGCTAATAGAATGTGGTGATTTTGTTTCCATTTTTTAATCTTTTATTCTGGCTAACTATATATCAACATTCTTATTTCTGTGGATTAATTACCTTCATTAGATGCATGATACAAATTTACAGAGCAGCAATTATGTGCCAGGCACTCCTGCAAGTTCTGACTTTTATGAATATGACTAATTATCTTTCATGGATGATATACAGAGATAACATATACATACATATCTACATTAATATGACACCTACATATATATCTACATTTATATGTATGTGTATATATATACACACACACATACACATGTACACATGTACAAATCTGTCTAAAAATCTTTAAGTCAGAGATAATTAACAAAATAACATTGAGCCAAAACACATAGAATACTTATGTTTCTGAAAGTGAAATCTGTTGGATTAGGCCATTCTGTATTTGTAGAAAGTCATTCATTATATTAAGTGAAAATACTGATGTCAATCTTTTTGGAAAAGAAATGAATGATCTATAGCTCCAAATCACATTGTGTTTGAATATTCCCTAAATATTTTGGAAAGTTTCTCTCCATTGCTTCTTTTTTATAATTTTTTTGTTGATGCCTTGTTATGATTTGCTGTGCCAGCATGCCTCCAGCATTACATCGTATGTGATATGATATCTAATAAGTTGCTGTTCTCCCACTATATTTTTACATTATGGCCAAATGAACTACTTAGTTAATGGATAGGAATTCATTTAAAAATTTTCAATGCCTATTTGCCCATCCATTTAGAAATATTTTGGAATCATGTAAAGGGTAGAACCAAGGCTGTAAAAGGATCTCTGTCAGCTTTTTAGTTTTCCCTTCAAAGTTTATTTTCTAAGTGGAAGACACTTTTATAGAGACTCAGATTCATCTTTATTCTCAGATTTGTGAAATAATCCTTGCCTTTCTCAGTCTGATAGTTATTATCGCTTGTCAGGTTTCTATAATGCGAAAAGTTTGTACGTGGGACTTAGTTGTCAGTGAGTGCCCAAAGAAACCACTTACCCATTCCTGAAACAAGGGTGCTTAAAGAAAGCTGGTCATTGGTTATTTCCAATTCAAACTCTCTTTTCATATAAAAACAATAATGATAGCACTAAATTAAGCATCTTAAGTCCCCATGTTGTAGTGCTGAATTGCAATGAACCTAGCTTCAGTGCCTGTGGAGTGATGGCATTCCCCAATCTCATTACTGGATACTCTGCCTTGTCATTTAACATTTAGTGGAGCGTGCAGTGCTGCAGGTAAAATTTCCTTTCAGTCTAAACACATGATTATAACAGCAAGCTGGAGTCTTCTTTATCTGCAGGAGGATGGGTAGGGATATTCATTCATTTTTGCATACATTGGATAAATATTTCTTAAGTACTTGCTATATATCAGCATGATGCCATTTACTAAAGGACACAAAAGAAATATCATTCATGATCCCGAGAGTGGAGATGCTTACACTGAAATCTTTAAGTGCATTCAAAGTTTCCTTTAACCTCACTTTTGGCAAGCAACAATGATAACAGATACCAATTTCTTTATCACTTATGTTCCAGGTACCACACTAAACCTGTTTGAAAATCAACCCATAGACAGTGTTTTTTTTATCTTTACAAAAAATGTAATTTGTAGGGTCATAAACGGGGTCTAAGAGAGGTTCATATCTTGCCCAAAATAATACAGCTAAAATGTAAAATAATAGAACAGTAAGCAAAATGACAAAACAAAGACTTCAATCATGTTTGTTTGACTCCAAATTGTTTAATTTAACTTCTATACTGCCTTCAGAGCACTAAATCAAAATTGGAGTTCTTCTATCTTCAAAGAAAATCAGAAGTCAAAGCAGATAAGTGAATACTCACGAATCAGTTGGAAGCACCATAAAGCCACCCTCCATATGAGACAGTTAAAAACATTCCTCCTTCATTCCTCACATTAAAAATGCTTTCATGTCCTGAAAAATTTTCTTCTAAAATATTTTCCAAGTGTATTTCGTCCTTTCTTTTCTTACTATTGCTTTCCTATCAACAGGTTTCTTGTTTCTCCGCTTCTAATTTTATACCACTAGTATATCTATGAACTGTCACACAATCATCAACCTCATATACAAATCTCACCATATGATTCCTACTGGAGAATTTTCCACTGGGCTTCCACTGTGTGATGCACTGCCCAATATATGACACAGTATTTATGCCGTATACTTCATTTCCTACCACACTCTTGCTTCTCTCTGGAGTCACTAGTGACATTAAGACACAAGTTTGTTTTTTTTTTTTTTAACTGCATACATCATTCTGTTTACTACATTCTTTTCTCTATATGTGCACTTCATATCTTGTTTTATTTTATAAACTTACCCTTTTCTTTTCTTTTTTCATTTATGAATTTTAAAAAATGTATTTGATAGAAAAAGAAACAGAGAACCCCAATCTGCTGCCCCCACCCCCCCCAATGCCTGAGATATCCAGAGCTGTGCTAGGCCAAAGGCAGGAACAGAAACTCAATATGGATCTCAGAGAAGGCAGAGGCCCAACTGCTTGAGATACATCTGTTGCCTTTCAGAACATACATTACCTAGAAGCTAAAATCAGTAGCAAGTCGAAACTTGAACCTAGGCACTCTGATATGGGATACATACATCCCAAGCAGCATTTTTTTTTTTTTTGACAGGCAGAGTGGATAGTGAGAGAGAGAGAGAGACAGAGAGAAAGGTCTTCCTTTTTGCAATTGGTTCACCCTCCAATGGCCGCCACGGCTGGCGCACTGCGCTGATCCGAAGCCAGGAGCCAGGTGCTTCTCCTGGTCTCCCTGCGGGTGCAGGGCCCAAGCACTTGGGCCATCCTCCACTGCACTCCCAGGCCACAGCAGAGAGCTGGACTGGAAGAGGAGCAACCGGGACAGAATCCGGCACCCCAACTGGGACTAGAACCCGGTGTGCTGGCACCATGGGTGGAGGATTAGCTTATTGAGCCGTGGTGCCAGCCTCAAGCAGCATTTTAACCACTGTACCAAGCAGCTGTCTCCTACCTTTAAAAAAAAAATACTTTATTTGGGGGGTGGGGAAAGAGCCAACACAATGGCTAATCTTTATTGGAAAGAAGACACTTTACAGCACATTTTAAGTTCGTGCAGGGGCTCAGCATGGACAACTGGTGAAGCCTCAGTCTATAATGGGCTCAGGACATCGCTGGTGTCACTTTTGTTCAGCCAGAACTGGACAAAAGCACCGTTGTTCTCTTTACAGATTCAGCACACTATTTGCTTGTTGTTGATGGAGGTGACTAAGTTAGGGTCTTCCTTGGTGCCTGAAGCTGCTTTGGAAGGAAATACTGACCCCCTTCTCCAGCCCCGTCAATCAAAACACTACCTCCAGAAGACACGCAGTGTACAGCCACAGCTGGAAACCAGGGATCCTCAGGTCCTGGCAGTAAGCACTACAGCTCTGCAAAGTAACCCTGAACTCATTTTTTTTAAGTTCTTAAGGGTTTCTCTGTATTTCTACTACATCAAGCACACATCTCTCATATCTGTCTTAGCACTTCCCATGTGAGATTGAAAATACCTGCCTTTGGTTTTTCTTTCTTAGAAAATGAGAATTTAGTGCAGTGTTATGTGGTTTTTTAATTTTGAGGGTATTTTTTACAACCTTATGCAGAAATAGAATTAAATATTAAGTTTACTTTTGGTTCCAAAGGTTTTTGAAATACATGAATAATCTTTTATTCGTAAATGTTCCCCATGAACCTTTTGAAGAGTCCTCATAAGCATGGATTTCAAAAATTTTGATTCAAAATAAATGTATCTTTTAATTGTATTTCCCGTTTATTTTTAAAAAGATTTATTTTATTTATTTTAAAGAGTTACAGAGAGAGGTAGATACAAGGAGAGAGGGAGAGAGAGGTCTTTCATCCACTGGTTCACTCCTCAAACGGCAGCAGTTCCAGTGCCGAGCTGATCCAAAGCCAGGGGCTAGGAGCTTCTTCCAGGTCTCCCACATTGGTGCAGTGGCCAAGGACTTGGGACAGCCTCTACTGCTTTCCCAGTTGCATTAGCAGGGAATGGATCTGAAGTGGAGCAGCTGGAACTCGAACCATCACTTATATGGGATGCTGGCTCTTCAGGCCAGGGCTTTAACCCACTGTGCCACAGCTCTGGCCCCTCCTGTGTATTTTTGAAATGTTCTCATATAGGCCTTTGGTGCTTTGTTAAGGGCATAACAAAAAAGTCATAGCTTAGCTAACATTTATGTACAGTTATTAGTAATAACTTTCTTTGAAAGTTTATTAAACTGAATGAAAACAAAAGGACAGAAAAGGAAACAAACAACAAAACCCCCAAACTGATTTATTCTTAGTTTTTCCAGTGGAATGTAGAAAATACTTTGGGTAAATCATGTAGTAAGAAACCAGAAGACCTAGATACTTTCCCCAGGCTTATGGCATCTTAGAAATCACTTATTGTATGAACTCAGACCTTCTTCTTAGTAATTTAGGGTGGCTCTCAATTTTCTTGTTAATTAAATGGTTACACTGGGTCATTCTTTTCCATTATTGGTTATCACAGTAAATACCCTCACACACAAAATGATATTTAGGAGATACAATTTTTCCAGACATCACAGATGTAAATTAAGAGATCTACACATAAAGTAAAAGCAAGACATAATACAAATTCTGTTTTTAAGCAGAAAAAGCTCTGCTGATCCAACTATCTATTCTAAAGTGACATGTGGTCCATTCGAAGGAGTAATGTAAGAAAATGTGGATAGAAAATTGCCACAGAGCACCCCAAGTAGAAAGCAAACCCTGAACATTGGGACTATATCATAGCCTTATGCATTTTTAACGTCTTATTTTATTCTATGTGAAACACTGCCAGAATTGTCCTGCATTCGGCCTTTATAATTGATGAGTCTTTGGAAATCAGGGTTAAAGATTGAGGAGCAGCTATCTTTGGCTCCAAGAAGCATTTCTTGCTCAGTGACACAAAGGTTTAGCTTGAGAAACAATATCAGTTATGGCGCTGGATTTCACATAAAAGATCCCTCATTAGTGTGGCTGGGCTGTTGGTTTTCTGGGCCTGGCAGAGCCTTCATCTCTTTAACTATAACATGCTCAAGTTACTGGCGTTAGAAAGCTGTCCAAGCAGTTTACAGAAATAGCAACACATCTTCTGCAAGAGTCATACACAGAATAGTTCAGTCAACCCCACCAATTTAGGAGGCTGAGATTATACTTCTAGAATTGTGAGGGCTTTCCTGGTTGCTTGAACAAAGGAAAATAGAAATTTATTGTAAATTTTTACACTGTTAAAATTATAAGGTTTTAGGAGGATGAGATTTGGTCACAGTCAGCAGGAGCCTGAAATGAGAATTCTTTGGCATTATGAAGAATCAATTAAGCATTGCTCCCCTAGGTGTTGCCATGATCCCTTGGCAATTTATTCAGGGTACATCCATAGCCACTTTGTAGGTGAAGTACAAATGAGACTTATTCAGATCAGGAATAGCTTTAAAACTAATGAGTAGATCCCAAGACAGTCTAATGAAAAGCTTTACAACAAAATTTCTCAGCTATCTTCTTTGCATGTTCCCAACTTTAAAGCATTTAACAGTTCCAAGCAACCTTCTTAAGAACAAAGGGACAAAATCGAGAAGCATATTTATTAAAGACCTGTACAAATTATACAGAATTATATAAGTGTAACGCAAAAAGCACAATTAATAGTAGTGCTGATACTTAAATTTGTCTTCAGAAAAGGAGACAGTCGATTTTACTATAAGAAATTATAAAAGTCATAATTAAAAAATAATTGTCAGGGGATTTGTTAAAAGCAGATCATGGGTCTCAGCTTTTAGTGAATTTATTTTGAACCTCCTGAAGCAGACACTGCAAATTTTTACATTCTAATGAGTGAACTAAAAACATATATTTCAAAGCAAATAGCACTCATAAATTACATTTATGACACATGAGGTTGCTGACTGCTGTGCAGGGAGCACAGAGTAATGGTGCTAATATGCACTCTAGCTTGATTTTCTCAGTTCCCAACATGCTCTAATTCCACACTACAAATCTTTAAATGGCAGTTATATTTTAATTAATGTGATTATGTGCTGCCATTAGCAAACCCTCCCCCAGCACATTTCGCCTGCCAGGCCCATGAATGCCAGTAAACCATTAACATAAAAGGGCTGTTTGCTTATTAAATTCATCTACACAAATAGGCAAGGGTTGCAATTGTTGATTTGCCACTGAAAGAACAGAATGAGAAGGAGTTGCTCAGTGCCTGGCAGTTGCAATTATCTGGTGTAATTAAGTCTAATTTATAAACCCCCCCTCAAATGAGAAAGTAACAATTTTTGTTAATTAACAAGAGCATTTGTAAAGCTCGTTAACTCCATCATTCACAGTCTGTCTGGAAAAATGGGAGCATATGGCTATTACGATGGGACATGTTGCATATGTGTATTTGTGTATTAATCTGTTTGGAAGGTCTAATGATTGAAATGGGAGCTAGAAATGGATGTTATATTACTGAGAAAAGAAGATCTACTGTTTTCATTTATCTTTACAGCAATATGAGTGCTTTGTCATTATCTTCTGCATACGGTTTCATTATTCTGATACAGCTCTCCACATTGCCTCATACCATCGTGCCCATAAGCCTGCAGGGTACAAGAGCACTTATCTTTCCTGATGACTGTTGAATCATTTAAAACAAGTTATTAGTGAAACAATTAAAATGATATTGGTTCACAATTGTATTTATAGCTGGCAGGCATAATGGAACATTCTGAATAGCAGTCGGGGGTTCTCAGAATGGATGGAAAATGTTGTTAATCAGAGACAAGAGAAACCTCTAAAGAAAACCTAAATTGCAAGAGCACATTAATTGTATTGGAACATTTCATTTAATTGAGAACAAAGGGAAGGTAAAAATCATATTATCAATGTTTTATGAACATGAAGAAATAGGAAAATTACTATGTCATTTGTCACATAATCTTTGTTGGAAGTGAAAATTAAAAAGGCAGTATTTAACTTTAACCAGAGCAGGCCAAATGCATCTTGTTGTTGCCCATTTTCATTTTCAAAGGAAACACCAAAATAAAATGTGGCAAATAAATTAATTAACTAATAAAAACAGAAGAAGTCATTGATCAAAATATCCCGTATGCATGGGAAGATTACTATCGGGCTTAGGGATTGTTAGATGGCTACAAAGGCAATGTGATGGACACTGTACTCAGTTCCATTTGTGATTCTAAGAAATTACTACAATCAGATTAACTGCAAGGAGGGTAGAAGTACGTTGCTTCTTTTTTGCCTTAGTGGTAAAATCATTGGAGTTTATGAGGGATGAATGGCAGCACACAGGTAGATGAGTAAAAATTTCTCCTTACACATAAACAAATTTATTTTAAATAAGCCTTGACTGGTGTTGCAAATGCAGACTTTCAAGCACACCAGACTGTGGTGGTGGTAG
Source organism: Oryctolagus cuniculus (assembly GCF_964237555.1). Taxonomy (NCBI): domain Eukaryota; kingdom Metazoa; phylum Chordata; class Mammalia; order Lagomorpha; family Leporidae; genus Oryctolagus; species Oryctolagus cuniculus. The sequence goes on along the minus strand of NC_091437.1, from coordinate 103,686,243 downwards.
TGGTGCAAGGTTTATATATGTGTGCAGGGAGAAGAAATGGAAAATTAGAGTTAGGGCATAAAGAAGGAGTTTAACTAGAAGAAATAAGGATTTCATTAGAGTTTTCCTTTAATCAATCACCTCATCTGACAACACAAATTTCTTCAGCTAAAGGCTAGTTTGTTAGACCAATAAGTGATCTACACCAAACCACCTTATTTTGAGTTAGTATTCAACATATAGACAAGATATGGATGGTTTCATTGCAATCAAAGACTCAAAATCATTTATTGGCTTGGGAATAAATACACAAAAGTAAATAGTATAAAATATAGCACTAGTTATCAACCCAATGACCATGAATTTATAGGGAGGGTCCAGAAAATAAATACTTCTGTACAAGTTGAATTTAAAGTGGAAAATAAAATAGTGAAATGAGTTTCCAATTGAGGAATATTTCATTGATTGAAAAGGTCTGAATCTGTTGAAATAGTTACACCATAGAACTACAGATAATTTAAGGATGCAAATTATGCTTAACTATACTTACTAGCAAAATTACAGATCTTAAAGAAATAAATTACAGTAGTAAGAGCTAATTCTTACTGAGTCTTGTCTGCAAACCACATTTTGATCTAAAGTTAGAAATTTACTTTATACAATGATGTAACATTACTCAATACAACTCAGTGAACTATTTTTTCTAACATTTTATATTATGAAATCAAGGCACAGAAAGTTTATTTGCCTAATGAGAAAAGGCAAGCCACTGGGAGAATTTCTTTGACAATTTCTTAGAGTATAATGCATTCAATCAAAATTTAAATTTATATATTGACTTTACTAATATATTTTCTTCCATTGAAAAATAATTTTAAAAATTGTGATGACCATTTCCTCACATTTCTTTACCAGTCCTGAAACTACAAGCTCACAATAAAATATAAAATGTAAATATAAAAGGATTTTGAGTTTTAATAGGCTGGATGAGCCATCCATGTTTTGCTGGCTATCATTTTCTGCCTCCTGACTTTAGAATGGGCTCAGAGGCACATGGAGGAGAGGAAAGATAGGTGGGCAAGGTGACGGAGGATACAAGTTAACTGTGCCTCAATCTTTTTCTTCATCCTGACTTTTTCTTGCCTCCATCATTCACATTGGTGTCTAAAGCTCTCTGATCCTCCGGTACCATTTTAATTTCTAGGAAAAATGGCAAAATTTAACTAGCTTTAGCTACTGCCTGACTATTCTTCCATCTGTTTAGACTGGTTTAAGTTATTATTGCAAGTCAACCCAAAACATTAGGTACATACTTGATTATTGCAATAACCAGTTTACTGATAGTTGGTTTTTACCTTATCATTAATTCCAAATCGTAACACAATGTATAAACTAATGAAGACTGATAGTATAACAAAATTCTTAATAATCAGGGATGAGAATTTAGAGCCACAGTTGTCACCCATATCCTGTTTCAGAGTTCATGATTTGAGTCCAAGCTCTGCTTCCAGTCCAGCTTCTTGCTCATGTCTGACTTGAAAGGCAGCAATCAATGGTTCACATAGCTGAGTCCCTGTCTACTACGATGTGGGAGACCTCTATGGCGTCATAGCTCCTGGCTTTAGGCTGTCCCAGTTCTAGTTATTGCAGGCATTGGTGAGTGAAACAGAAGTTAGAAAATCTCTGTCTGTCTCTCTGTCTCTATGTATTCCTCTGCCTTTCAAAAAAAATACACAAATAAATAAAAGTTTAAAAATTGTTAGTAATCATTAATATTTAAAGTAATTGCCCTTAAAACCATTTAATAACAAATTTGATTATTAAATTTTCAGCTAAACTTTAATAAGAATTGCAATATATTTATTGTTCACACAAGAAAATATGAAAATTATTTAAATCATTTTACATAAATTCCAAGGTGATGGAATAAACTTTGAGGATCATTTTTACAGGGTGTAGACATGAAAACAAAACTTAATGAGCATTAGCCCTCTCTGTTCATGTTGCAATTCCATCTGTTTTAGGAGTAAGCAGTAGAATCCATTGTGTCCAAATGGAGTACCAACATTGCAGGTGGTAGCTTAACCAATTGTGCCAAAATGCAGATCCAGCAAAGCTATTTTAGCTCACTTATATTCACAAGTGGTGAAAAAATGGAGTTAGAGGTACATTCATGTTATTGAAAGAAATTTTGAAATCCATGCTTAATTTCTCACAATATAAATTTCCATGAATATCCCACAAGTGCATGATTTTCTACATTTTTGCACTGAAATATTGCAATCTTTTAATTCCATTTTCCCACAAACCTGGTTAAGCACTTGTACATGTTCTATAAACGTGATTGGGAATAAATCAAAATTTACATAAATCATACATATTGATATCGAGATAAGCTGAATTTGTAGTTGTCCTACAGCATTTTCCCAGTTAGGGAAGCTGTGTGCTCTCAGGTCTACACTTTGTTTATCATGATCTGTCATTGGAATTTTTTCTGTCTGCAGTTGGACCATCAGCCTTGCAAAATTCAAGGTTGCAGACAGCCAGGTATTGGATAGTACATAAATTAAGAAAAAAAAAAAACAGTAAGAAGGGTTTCTAAAAATATTATTTTTCCTTAAGCATCATCTAATTTCATTATTAAAATAATTCTTCTACAAAAACATTAATGTTCATCAAATGTGTTGTTTATCACTTTCTAGATCTTGAAAAGCAGAATGTTTGCTCATTTTCAGTTACTTTTCATTCAGAATTACTGAATGTGGTAAATGGTGGGAGAACAAAGGGCTTAACTTTCCTCAGTGATAAACAATATTCTGCTTTCTTTATTTACAGTGAGATTAAAGAATAAAGGATATGAAGTTGAAATAAACTTGAACTGGAGACCAGAAGCTGAAGCATTCCCTCACTATGTTCTTTTTTTAATTTTTTTAATTTTTTATTTTTTTATTTTTTATTTTTTTGACAGGCAGAGTGGACAGTGAGAGAGAGACAGAGAAAAAGGTCTTCCTTTTTGCCGTTGGTTCACTCTCCAATGGCCGCCGCGGCCGGTGTGCTGTGACCTGCGCACCGCGCTGATCCGATGGCAGGAGCCAGGTGCTTCTCCTGGTCTCCCTGCGGGTGCAGGGCCCAAGCACTTGGGCCATCCTCCACTTCACTCCCGGGCCACAGCAGAGAGCTGGCCTGGAAGAGGGGCAACCGGGACAGAATCCGGCGCCCCGACCAGGACTAGAACCCGGTGTTCCGGCGCCGCAAGGCGGAGGATTAGCCTAGTGAGCCGTGGCGCCGGCAATCACTGTGTTTTAAATACTTCTCTGGTTTATCCACAGCTGAAAAGGCAGAACACAATGAGAAAAATCAAAATTATTATTTGCTATCCTAGTGACTGATAATGGAATTCTGCATGGTTTCATAATAGGTCCAGCTAAATTTATTCTTTTTCAGTCAGATGAAAGTGATGTCAAATTCCACTGTTCTCAGAAAAGTCACTCAAGTTTCTCTTGTGTATTTACATACTACAAGAGCCATTAGTTACCAGGTAGAACATTCTCTTTTTCAAGAGTTCTTGATTCCATTGTGTGACTAAGCTCAAACTTTATTTTCTCATTGAATTTAATTATATCACGTATCACATCCCTATAACTGATGGTCTTCACCTATACATTTATGTCCTGCAGCAATTCCCTTCTCTGTTGTCTTGTCCCATACAAATTGTTTACTTGTTTATTTTCACCCTTATTCAACGTCCCTCCCCTCAAATCTTCCTAAGGAATTTGCTGAGCACTCTCAATTGCATCTTTAATTATTTATGACAGGATGCAATCGTAGGGAAGAAAGACTCCCCTCCCTTCCTAACTGCCAGTTTCAGATCGCACACTGTCAGAGGTACCTGCCTTCTGAACCACACAACCCTTCCCTGCTCATTGCTGCTATTCCCCAATTCCCTGGTAACTACTCTAGAGCTGTGAGTTTTATAACCTTTCTCAGTAGCCAGGTGCCATGATATGTGGAGACAGTCTTTATGTAGGTTCCCCATCTACCAGTCCACATTCCTGTTTCTTAACTTTTGAACACCCCAAAATGTCCCTCCAAGAACTCCATCTCTATACATGCACTCAAAGACACACAGTAACATGCTTATTTCAGTCATCCATTCTCATGGCTGTATCCTGCATTTGTCTTCAAATATTTGAACTCTAATTTCATCATTCAAGAGAGACCACTTACTCATCTCAACTCATGCTCTCACTTACATGGTACCTTTAATAGTCCTCATTTTGCATTGGCTTTACCTACAATTTTTTTCAAACAACCCCCACCACCACATTCTTCAGCAAATTGTTGCTTTCAGATCTCTATCAACTGAAGACTACAGTGCTCAGGGATTCAGCAATTATAAAATGTTATTTCATCGGTCTATTTAATGAGTGTTAGATAATAGTAAAACCAAGCAGAGATCATCCTTGATGATCATAAAAATTTAACACATCTTCATGTATCTCACCTGCTGCTATTCCCAGACAAAACGTGTGCTTGAGTTTATATCTGGCAGTAGTTCATAGGAACCATATACTCATCACTTCCATACTTTTTGAGTTTAACTCTGGCAGTTGCTCATAGGAACTATATGCCCATCACTTCTGTACTTATAGACCATGTCTCTGCACACTCCTTGGAAAGTAATTCTAAATCAAAGACACAGTTACCTTCCTGATTTACTTGTGTTACTGAGTGAACTGATAGAAAAAAAAATCCATGAACTCTAATGCTGCTTCTCCTACAAATTCACATTTTCTAATTTTTTATCTGATGTTTTACATTTAGTTATCAATATCGCTATTAATGCACACTTTTCCATTTATTGAAAATGGAAACCCTAGCAAACTGACTTGATAATGCCTGTCCCACCTCTTGCTTCTACTCTCCAGTTTTAGAGCATATGTCAGCCCACTTCCTTAAAGCTATGCCTTCCAGCTTTATTACCCTTCCATCTTCAATAAGACCACAATTATTTCACAATCCTTCTTTCTGTCTGATTATGTTCCTATCTCACACACACACACACACACACACACACCTGTCAAAGTGATCTTCCTCAAGCACAAATCTTATCCTGTCCTAGCTTTGTTCAAGGGATCCCATTTTTTCTTACACTGAAGTTTAATTATTTCAGCTTGACTGCTGAGACTACTTGGTTCCATGTGCATTGTCTCTGTACCCCTACCTTTGGTCCCTCTTGTCTTAGGTCTTTCATATACATTGAGTTCTTTGCCGAGAGCACTCTGCTACAAACCAGCCAATCCTTCTTCCTATACCCTGGCTTGCCCAACCTCCAAAAAGCCATTTTACTTTCACAGATTCCTCAGGTTTCAAGAAGATAGTCCTGAACTTAGGAATTTGGATAAGGCAACACACTCCAATGAAATCTTGTACTATCCCTAATACAGTTTTATACTGCTATTTTAATTTATTTTTACTTGTTTGTGTTTACTATTAAACACTAAGCACTATAAGGTCAGATACAAAACGCATCTTTTCCACTAATTTTCTTTGGAGGCCAAGCACTAGATTCTGATGCATAAATATTTTGTGAACTGAACTGTACCAGAATTGACAAGTGTGTTACAATTCGTAAATCAAAACCCCAGTGAGATTAGTAACACAACTCTGAGATAGGCACATGGTCTATTTCATAAAGATCACCAAGCATGACAGATGTGTGATTAAAAAATGTTAAGGTTATTTAGAAACTTCCCACAGACTGCACCCTTCTCAAACCAAAACTAAGTTAAACAAGATAGCAAAGAACTTTAGAAATATCATACAAATGTTATAAAAATTCCTCAGGAATAATCTAAAGGTTAACTTGAAGAGAAGACAAAGGTTGCTCAGTCTAGGAAGAGAGCATTTTTTTCAACAGCCTAAGCACAGTCAGACATCAGGTGTTATACTGAGTAGAAGGTTTTCTATGGAGATTGATTTTGGTCTCTTTAGATAATCAGCTGCATTGAAAAGAGAAGACCTGGAGTAGCTACAGCCTTGTGAGAATGGGGATATGTAGATATGTGGTTGATCATCATAAATTGATCAGCTTAATATTTTGTCCACTGAAGTACAAGAGAGATGGCAATTGTGTTTTCATTTTGTTCTTTTTTTTTTTTTTTCTTACAGGCAGAGTTAGACAGTGAGAGAGAGAGAGACAGAAAGAAAGGTCTTCCTTTTCCGTTGGTTCACCCCCCAAATGGCCGCTATGGCCAGCACGCTGTGCCTATCCGAAGCCAGGAACCAGGTGCTTCCTCCTGTTCTCCCATGAGGTGCAGGGCCCAAGCACTTGGGCCATCCTCCACTGCCTTCCCGGGCCACAGCAGAGAGCTATACTGGAAGAGGAGCATCCGGGACTAGTACCTGGCGCCCCAACCAGGACTAGAACCCTGGGTGCCAGCGCCGCAGGGGGAGGATTAGCCAAATGAGCTGGCCTCATTTTGTTCTTGAATGCCTAACTAGGACATTTGAATATAGCATTGCACCCACACTGGGTAGAAAGGATACCTTGTTTACATAAAAGCCCCCCATATCTTTCTTAACACAATTTAAAAAATTAATAGTTTTAACAGATTCAATATGATTTATAGATACAATTCTATTTTTTTTAAATATATAACATTTATACAAGTCTGAGGAACCAAAAAAGGAATCATGCTTATGGAATGGACCAGGGGTTGATGGCAGTCCTGGCATAAAATCATCACAGGTAAAGATAGTCTCACTATCCAGAAGAGTATTTATCTCTTATTGTGTCACTATTCAAGTTCTTTTAGTGTTTCTCAAACCACAATTGGATTAGAAGCAAGAAGATTATAAATTCTCCTAGATTATAAATTCAGCAAAGTATTTTGGTATATATAAAGTATCCTGTTAGAAAACAACTAAAAGGAGCAACTTCTGGTTAAATTTGGTAGAAGAGAAACCCTAAAATACTGCCAGTGGTTAGCAAATAAACATTAATCATAAATATTCCATATATTTAACTCATCGTTATTCTCTATATTTAGTTCACTGTTGTTTGTATGCAATATCTCATATACATGTACTTCCAATTTTAAATTTTTTGATTCTATTTTTTACACAAAATCACGTATCAGAATCCTAAAAGCTGCAGGGATAACTTTCTTGTATTTATCAATATTGCTTTATCTTGGATAAGGACTCACAATTTTAAATATCATAATATTCTAATCTCATCATTAAAAAAAGAAAAATCATAGCTGGTATGGGAAAGGATATGTGAAACATTTAATTCAGTAATAAAGCCCTATATCAAGGTAATCATTATATCTATGAAATTATGCCAAGTGGTTTGCAACCTCAGGAAAACATTACCACAGCTTTATCCTTAGATATTCCAGAATAGAATAATCCTGGCATGTGTATTTCATGTCAATTGTGTGAGTAAAATCAGAGGAATAAGTACTGGGCTTCCATTAAGTTCACTTTCTCTCCAAATCATTGAACATTAAACAAAAAGTCAAATATAAGCCCAAACTGCGTACATCAGTCGCAATGAAAACTCACCCAATGTCCTCCCCAGCATGGCTGTTAAATCCACAGGCCCCCCAAACATTTCTTACAGAAGGCTCTCTGAGTTGGAATTACTTGCTGAATCATCCAGTCACAGAGACCTCAGATAGAAATTTCTGTTGTTTCTTTAGGGAATCAAAGAGGTTTGTAGAAATATGGAAATTACAGTTTGTCATTTGCAGGAACCTCTCAGTTTTAGGCACTGGGAAGAAATATGCAAGGGCTGTAAACAACCTAACACTAACATTTTTTCAATGCCACAATTCAGAGAAATAATAAAATGTAATTTTGATAGGCTTAGCGATCATGAAGGGACTGTTGTCTGTTGAGGAGTTTTTGCATCACAATGCTCTATTACTGAAATAATTTACTTTTTTCTGGTGCTGATACTGGAACCTGTCCATTTCTGGTACAAAATAACTTTAGGTATTTTAAATATATTTGATGTTTCAAGTACAAACCAGAGAAGGAAGCTTTTGGTGTTCCTAAACCACTCTGGACATCTTATATTTCTCTCTGTTCAAAAAGTGCACCACAATCATTCAATGCACTGGGCCAGAAATCTTGTGCTTAAATATTGTTCAGCAGTGGTAAAACCACAAAGCCAAGCTGAATGAATTCCCAGATCTGAGTGGTATGTTGCACTTCCCAGGCTGCATACTGCTCCCTAAATCACCCTGCTTTAATATCCTAGCCCTGCTAAAGGGAGTGGACTGATGTGAGCCTGAATCCAAGCCTGCCTCTGCTGGATTTCATTCAGCTGAAAAAACGGACACGCAACAGCCACTGGCAATGGGCTTTGCTTATATGGGAAGTTCTCCCAGCCACTGCTTTCACTCTGGTGACCTTTTCTCCTGCACTTAAGACAGCAAGGAACTTGGCAATATAAGACGAACAAAAAAAAAATAAAAAACAGTGTTCAGAATTTTGGTTGGCAGGGTTGCAAGCTACTGAGACCACATAAATTCTGTGGCATGAAGCCAACTCTGATTGTGCAGGCTCCTTCTTTCTTTCAGCAGAGATGGCCCACTTAATGTTAACATGTGCCCTTTTAAAGAACATTTATGATCATGGTGCATCCACCTGCCCACATGACTGTACCCCCTAACTTGACAAATTCCTTAAGGATTTTGCAATGATGAGATTCACCTCTCCAGATACTCTCATATGGCTGAAGGCTGGATGCTTACTTTTGGCTAGCTAAATGTAGGTCTGCAGACTTCCAGTATTTCTCATTTTACCCACAGTGAAAAATAAAACCACTGTGAGACGCTAGCACATATTCAAAAGAATGACTGTGTTCTCACTTGTCAGCACTTTAGGAAGTGGGGCGCAAACAAAACCACTTTTCACTGACTTCTAGTTCTTGTTTGGCTCCTTTCCCATCTTACAGATAAGGAAACGGAAATTTACACAATACCCTGAATAAGTCCGGGATCTGGGGATTCTGAGAGAATACAAGGATCTGTGGCACTTACTGTTACAACTTTGGAATGTTCATTCTTTCTAGCAATGCTTGCTGAATACTGGCATTGAATATAGAAACATCAGTAGAAGAGAACCAAATATATTTAGTTCTTTCAAAAAGTCAGTAGATAATATCAAACTTTTAGGGAGTAAATAATTTTATTACTGCTTTTACAAGAGTAGATTTCTCTACATCACTATTTACTTGGGGGGAAAATCTCTATCTCTCAATCATGTAACACAAAATTATTTTGGAACATTAGAATGAAATTGGAAAATTTTCAATCCTGGGTGAGACTGTTTTCTCAAAGAAGTTTTTTCTTGTGTGAGTTTGTTATACAAATGGCCTCTAACCCTCTTCTTTGAAAGATTTAAAAATATCTGTTTATATGGTGTAGAATAGAATGATGCCTTGTTTATGATTCTATCAGATGCTTCTTTTCATGTAGATTTAACCTGAATTGGTAGCTAGAAACAGACTATATTGGGTGTAACTTATTTAAGTCATAGATTAGTTTGAAAGTTTATTATAACAGTATTGATATTATTGTAGATACAGCAGTTTTCAAATAGGACAATACACAGTATCTTGTGAGACAGTTTTATACAAGCAAAACACTTGCTTCTTGATGTCAATGGAGTACCACACTTCTCGAAGATGGTTATCTGTTAAAAAGTGAATGAAATCCCCAAGTATTTCAGAAATATTTTTCTGATTAAAAACTTTCTAATCTTTAGAGAATATTAGACCTTGATATTTCTGAATCATAATCACCTTATTAATTATCAATAGACATGGTAAATTGTATTCCAATAAGGGAAACCTAGAATACTCTCTACCCAAGGTAGCAATAAACACTGAAACAAACAGGAAAATAAAAAGGTTGGCTGAGAATGCAATATCCTCACACTCTGTATAGAAATCCACTTTTGCAGATGTGGATGATTTTATTTACTGTCCATATCAAAAGCATTGTCATTCTTAAGGTGATAGTATTCTAGTTTTTAATGATTGTGCGCTGAGCTGTGATGATAATTTTTCAAAAACATTAATAGCTTTACCTGATGTCCTGTCATTTGAAATCCTACACAAAATCAGTTAAATGTTAGCTGAATCTTCTGTAGTAGAGATGAGCTGGACATTAAGGTGATAATGTCTTAATTGACAAGATAGCAATTCTAAATGCAGTAGTGACAAGTTTAAGAAAGAATAAAATTTCAAGATTAATGCTTTAAATTAACAACCCACAACTTCGTAGGCTCAATTGCAAGCTATCATTCTGAAGATAGATGAAGTTTATATTCAGGGATACCTCTTACATTTTCTAGGATTTCTTGGACTTATTAATTCAAATCTTACTCTCAATGCATGCATGTAGCCAAGATAATTACTAGAAGGCAAGATCAAAGGCAGCATATTATAGTCCTATTCCATTTTCTGCTGATGTGAGTGATCTGCCTCTCCTTTGATGTTGTATGCTTCTACAGCGAAAGTACAGAGGATAAAAATACTACACCATGTAATCTGGCATTTATCCCATGAGAGCAGAATTCCAAATTGTGACACATGTCAAGAAGTTAAAAAAATAACTTAAAAGAGACCTATGCTTTATAAAGTGACATACTCTGCATTTAAGCACCATCAAACATCATTTTCCATTACAAATTTAGTCCCTGATATAAAATTCAAAGAATTTTTGTAAGTTTAGTGGAAGAAAATAGTTACCATATTTACTAGCAATTACATTAAATGTGTGCCTAAGCCTTTATCGTACCTAATGAGGGCAGTTGAGAGGAAGCAGAAGTACAGCACACAGAGACACACACACAGACACACGTACTTGTGTGTGTATACCCATTTAATGAACCAGAGTCGCTTATTGTCTACTTTGGACTTGTCTCCAGGTGGAATTAGTTTTTCCTGAATGTTCTACCACCTTAGGTCATGAGGCTGAATGACTGTTTGATCTCTATGCTAGTTGTTGTTGATTAGAGAAAGAGTTATCAGCTTACACACCATTATGTTTAAGTTAAATTTTTGCCCTGCTACATCTCTGGCAATATTCCATCTGATACTAATTCTTGTTAGTCCAATCTCAGCATATGAGTATTTAACACTGTCCTGTCCTACCCTAGGCTGCTTTCTGAAGCAGTTAATAGTGTGTGTGTGTGTTTGCTTATGTATACAGAAACAGAGATTGCAGTATTATTTTAAACTATCTTACCAGTCAATTAAATTAATTCTTGTCCCTCCAAAAGAAAGGGACATTTTCCAGTCATTCCTCAGTTACTACTTGATTCTGTTCCATTCTTTTTTTGGACTCAGCACCCTCCAAAGTACCATAATCAGACCTACATGTTTTGACAGGAAAATGGGACATTGTTTGGACTTCATGGTTGTCACTTCTAAATCACAGCATCCAATATTGAGAAAATTGGTTTTGCTAGACTACGACTTAGCCCACATACTTCATTTCAAACTGAAATACAAACTATTTTTCATTTTGAAAAATAAAGGCTTTCCTCTTTCACAAAAAATACATTTTTAGGGATTCCAAGTGCAAGAATGTTATAAAATTGGTAATGAAGCAAAACCCAAATCTCTTGATAGACAGATAGGTAGATTTATACGTAGATTTTTAACTAATTTCTTCCATCTCCAGTGGTGAGAGTGGACTTAAAGTAAAATGTGGGGCTGGCACTATGGTCTAACGGGTAAAGCCGCCATCTGCAGTGCTAGCAATCCATATGGGTGCCAGTCTGAGACTCGGCTGCTCCACTTCTGATCCAGCTCTCTGCTGTGGCCTGGGAAAGCAGTACAAGATGATCCAAGTGATTGGGCCCCTGTACCTACATGGGAGATCTGGAGGAAGCCCCTGGCTCCTAGCTTCGGATCAGTTCAGCTCCAGCTGTTGAGACCATTAGAGAGTAAACCAGCAGATGGAAGACTTCTCTGTCTCTGCCTTTGCCTCTGCCTCACTGTAACTCTTCCTTTCAAATAAACAAATAAATAAATCTTTAAAAAATAGAGTAAAACAATAAAATGAAGATAATTAAACATAGTTCAGTACAAATAGAGATAGGGAAAGAAATAACACTGGGCATTGTTGGTATATTATAGAACAGAGTGGTGCTAGAATGCTAACTGCGGGCAAATGCTATGATGATTTTCACAAACTGCAAACATGAAGCCCTAGTATAGATGTCTGACCAAATTCTAAGGGATGGTCTCAAAGAAATGCTTCAGAGACACAGTTGAAATAAGAGATGGGGAATCATATTCTTCCAATCATGGGTTTAATTAGAACCAATTTTATCTATATAATCTCAACCCCTTTAAATTGAGCGCTATTATAAGAAAACACCACTTTGCTTCATCTGATAATTTTATATTGGTCTTTCTGTCCAATTACATGTCAGATTGGAGACATAAATATAACTCTTACTTCCTGTTCATTGGATTTTTTCTTTCCTCACCTCATTGGTTACTCCTTTACAGTTTCCTTTACTAGGTACACGTCATTTTCCTCACCTATAAATGGTAGAATTCTCTAGATGTTAAGCATATTATCTCCTTTCTTATTGTGCCTAAACTCACTGTCTAGGTGCTATGCACATCTGCATCTTTATATCCACAGGATGCGTATGTAGAAGCTCTCACCATCAATGGGATAGAGGGGTTCCTGGGAAAGGACCTGATAATGGAATTAGAGCCCCTTTTAATAAGAGACTAGGAAGCTCTCTATCTCTATTTATTTATCATTAGCTCCATCATCTATAAATCTCCTCTCTCTATCTCCCCCCCCCCCCCAGTTTAAGGACACAGCAAGAAGCTTGTCACCAAACATTGGATCAGTTGCACTTTCACCTTGGATTTCTAGCTTTGAAGACTGAGAAATACATTTTCATTGTTTAACTCATCCTGTGTTATATGATTTCTCACAATCTTATATACTCCCATGACTTTAAATACCATCTAGGTGCCGAAACTCTCAAATTTTTACATCTACCCCATATCTCTCTACCAAATCTTGACTCATATTCCCAACTGCTTTCTCAATATCTCCCTTTTTTCATCTGTATTTATCTACCTTTCTAACCCAACTGAACCATTACTGTGTTGTAAACATCTAAATACTTTACATATCCTAATTTATTTAATCTTCCTTATAACTTCATGATGTTGACTATATTATTAGTTCTAAATTGTAGATAATAATATGAGATAGAGTTACTTGGTCAAGTTTACACAGATAGACTCATCCCTCATCCCAAATTGAACTCTTGATTGCCCTCCCAACAGTTGATTCATAGAGAATTTCTGACAACATTACATAACACATTTTCCCAATTACTTTAGAGTACTTGTATCAGTTAGTTTTATTTTATTATTTTTTGCAACATCTGTAAACCATCAGCAAACTTTTTCCACTGCCTGACCACATACCTCAAGGCCATCATTGTCACCTCTCATCTAGACCACTGCAATATCCTAAGTAGTCATTCTACAGTTTATTTTCTATGACAGAAAATTAATACTATTGCAAGACAGAAATCAGTAACTTCTGTGTCTTCTTTGGGCTTTCAATTTTACTCAAAATGAAGTGGAAAATCCTTAATATGGCATAAAATATTCTCATGGGGTAGTCCCCATTGTGTGACAGCAAACTGTAGTAACACCATCTTGAGTCTCACCTTTCCATTTTGCCTCTCTCCCCTTTGCAGAAGGATGCTGATCACCTACCCAAGTAACAAGTACGGCTCTCCATGCATGAAGTTTAAGTGTTTGCATAAGCCTGGTGGTACGTTCAATAAGATCATCAGGATGCCTTAGGTAGGAATTTATTTTTAAAGTATTTGTAGAGAAATGTTGTAATACAAGTTTCTACCTCAGCTCCATACTAGTTTGCAGGTGCATAAATATTGCACTTCCTGCTGCCACGTTCGGAAACAAATCTTGCAGCATTATATGCCCAGGTTCCTCTTCCACACTGGTGTGGAATCTCATTTGTAAATTTCTCAGATACATTCTTTTATTCTTCCATGACATCTCCTTCTTTATTCCTCATTCTCAAGATCATTTTGGACATTACATGCTCTGATGACACTCAGAAGCCCACCCATGTCTCTCATCCTCCTTCTCCCATTCTCTTAACTCACCTTTCTCTACCTCATTTCTTTAAGATCCTTTCTCTAAAGTCATCAAATTCTTTCCCTAGTACACTGACAACAATGAGAAGTAATGCTCATCTCATCCTTATCATTCTGTATCCTTTTTTATTTAAGTAGCCCTAATATTTAAATAGCATTTATTTATAATTGTTCTTCTACTGCAATACACTCTCCATAGAACTATTCAATTGTTTTGCATTGAATTCTATGCCTCACTATGTTTTGAATTAATGTTTTCCAAAATATTAGATGAGTAAAATAATGAATAGTTAAAATCATTTTGAGAATTATCCCAGTTTGACTAGTCATTGGCCAAAGTACAGTAAGAATGATGATTTTTCTACAGGAACCCACTAACTTGGAGAAGCAAAGAAACCGAACTATTAAAAATGTATTAAGGGGCTGATGTTCTTTTTAAGATTTATTTATTTATTTGAAAGAGTTGCAGAGAGGCAGAGGCAGAGGTAGAGAGAGAAAGAGAGATCTTCCATCCACTCGTTTACTCCCCAAATGGCCACAATGGCCAGAGTTAGATCAATCCAAAGCCAGGAGCAGAAGCTTCTTCAGAGTCTCCCACTCGGGTGCAGGGGTCCAAGGACTTGGGCTACCTTCTACTGCTTTTCCAGGCCATAGCAGAGAGCTGGATTGAAAGTGGAGTATACAAGACTCAAACCAGCACCCATATGGGATGCCAGCCCTACAGGCAGTGGCTTTATGGACTATGCCACAGTGCTAGCCTCAGTGTTGATGTTCTAGCACACTGGGTTAAATGGTTGCTTACAATGCTGGCATCCACGTTGGAGCACTGGCTTGGTTATTCTGCTTATGATCCAGGCCCCTGGTGTTGTGTCTGAGAAAACATTGCATGATTGCCCAAGTACTTGGGCCCCTGCCACATAGATGTGGGGGATCTGGAGGGAGTTCCTGGCTCCTACCTTCAGCTTAGCCCAGCCGTGCTGTTGTGGCTATTTGGGATGTGAACCAGTGGATGGAAGTTTCTCTCTCTCTCTCTCTCTCTCTCTCTCTCTCTCTCCACCTCTCTGCTTTTCCAGTAAATATATAATACATCTTTAAAAAGATATTAGCATGAATGGACATTTTAGGTCATTGGTACTAAATGGCATAGCATTTAAGACACTGTGTAGGGTGTCTTAAATGTTGACATCCCACGTCAGAGTGTCCGAACAATACTTAGTGCCCTATTCCAGTTTCTTGCTAATGTGGACTTGGGAGACAAAAGTGATGGTTCAGGTAATGGGTTCCTGACAGACACATAGGAGACTTGGATTGTGTCTCTGGCTCCCAGCTTCAGTCCCTCCTGCTATTGCAGGGAGGGAGAACCTGGAGATAGTAGCATCTTCTTTCTCTCTGCATCTCGAATTATATAAACACATTAAAACAAAATAGTAACATGGTAATTAATGTATTTCTCCAAAGGATGATAATTTTAGTTGCTAATACAAGCTGTTGTTAACTGCTAATCTCAGCTGTTGGAGCTTGCATATCTGAAGCTTCACATTAAATTTACTTTTTTTTTTTTTTTTTGACAGGCAGAGTGGACAGTGAGAGAGACAGAGAAAGAGCTTCCTTTCCCGTTGGTTCACCCTCCAATGGCCACTGCGGCCAGCGCACTGCGGTGGACACACTGCGCTGATCCGAAGCCAGGAGCCAGGTGCTTCTCCTGGTCTCCCATGCGGTGCAGGGCCATCCTCCACTGCCTTCCCGGGCCACAGCAGAGAGCTGGCCTGGAAGAGGAGCAAGTGGGACAGAATCCGGCGCCCCGACCAGGACTAGAACCTGGTGTGCCAGCGCCGCAGGTGGAGGATTAGCCTATTGAGCCGCGTGGCCGGCTATATTTACTTTTGACTCTATATTAGGAACATGTTTTCTCATATAAATGAGTATTTTTTCTTTAAGTTATAATTCCGTATCCTTTGCTTGGTACATGTCCCTTAACTATGTTATATAGAAGAAATACAACTTTTTGGTGTTTTATTGCGTGTTTCTTTGTTTCATGATTGCATTCCTAATTACCTTTGTTAGTAGTGGCAGCTGTCCGACTATGCTCCAGTAAGTAAGAATGTTGTGTATTTTTGTTAGGCTTGTCTAAAAAGGATCTACATAGCCTCCATATGGAGGAGACTCCTAAAAGTAAACAATTTTTCTGTAGTAATATATTTATAGCTGAGATGTAAATGTCCAGACAGTACATTTGCAAGTCTATTCTTTTTTCATAGATTTTTTATATAGAGAATTAATTTATATATCCAATTTTAAGTAGATGTTGATGCTTTCCACAGTCCCTTCCCCCCTTCTCGTTGCTTTCTTTTTTACCTTTTTATTTTTGTAATAACATACTTTTAATTTCCTTTTTATTCACAGGCTTAATCCTCCACTTAATAAAAAGTGAATATAGCCTTGAAATGTCAATTTTGCCAATAGAAAAATGAGTCAAAGTGATTGATGTGTGTCATTTTTAGGTCCAGAACTTGTGTTCTTCCACATTTCCCCCCTTGTCATGAGCTACAAGATGGACATGTCTATGTCTCAGGTAGAGTCATCTGTACACAAATCACTCAGTGGAATCATGAAGATAAAACATGAAAGGAGTCTCTGTCCCCTATTGATCACATGGTCACAATACTGCAAGCCTAAAGGACCTGAAATGATGCATGGGAGAAAAACAAACTTTGTTGTTCAAAATTTTAAAAAATTATTTGAGAGGCTAAAAAAGAGAGAAAGAGTGACTGACAGAAAGAGCACTCCCCTCTGCTTGTTTACTCTGCAAAGGCCTTCAATGGCCTAGGCTGTGTCACGGCCAAAGCTGAGAGCTGAGAATATGATCCAGGTCTTCTGTGTGGGTAGCAGGAACTCAATTACTTGAGCCAAGACTGCCAGCTCCCAGATTGTAGGAGAGCTTGAATTAGGAGCTCAGAAGCTTAAGCTTAAACTCAAACCTAAGCACTAGGATCTGGACATGGACATCTTAATGGGTAGGCTAAATGCCTAATCCTATTTCTTTCTTCTTAAATAATAGATTTGAGATTACTTTGTGTTAGTGGACTAGGTTTTTTCCCTAAATAAGATAACTTTCCTTATCCTTTGAACTTCCTTCTAGTTAAATTGTGAACTTAGAATGTTGGAGCTTTGACAGTCATTTTATTTTATTTTTAAAAAAAGATTTTATTTATTTGAAAGTCAGAGTTACACAGAAAGAGAGAGAGGTCTTCCATCCGCTGGTCAACTGCCCAGTTAGCACAACAGTTGGTGCTGTGCTGAACGAAAGCCAGGAGTCAGGAGCCTCCTCCGAGTCCCTAACATGTGCAGGGGCCCAAGGTCTTGTGCCATCTTCTACTGCTCTCCCAGGCCACAGCAGAGAGCTGGATCAGAAGTGGAGCAGCTGGATTCAAACCGGCACCCGTATGGGATGCTAGTACTGCAGGCGGCAGCATTACCCGCTACACCGCAGCGCCAGCCCCTAACATTCATTTTAGATCATTAGGTAAAACTCTCATATTGATGACATAAGTGACCAAAATTCCTTTTAATCACGGAATACATAATAACCACTAACAGCATATGTCCAGAATTTATTTATGCAGAAGACTAAAAGAATGGCTTAATTTTAGATACTTTTATTCTAAATTTCTCTCACTTAAGCTGTATCTAATACCAAACTAATAATCCATGGTAAATTCCCCTGTAACTAAGTCATTTGCATTCTCAGTTATTGTAGAGCTCATTCAGAAGAAATCTGGCTATGGCCAAGAGGGTTCCCTCAAGCCTGGATCTCAGCACACCCTTTATTTATTATCCAGGAGCACATGGTTCTTCTTCAGGCACTCCTTCTTCATGAGCTATTATGTCACATGTACAAATGTGTGGGTATTGGTATAAACCTGAGATATAGGGGTTTTCATTACAAAGTTTCCATTTATCTTGTTGGAAGAGTTACCTATTTCTTTCCTCGGATATCCCTGGAAGATAAATTTGCTGCAATAACAGAAAAGAGGAAACTCTTCATTGAAAACTGCAGCAAACAACTCAGGTCAGTTTTAAAGTGTGTTTTTTATGTTCTTTCTATATATACACTAAGAACAGATCCAACTAAATTTCACCTCTCTGAAAAAATTTGTCTTGTAATTCTTTTATGATAATGGTATAACATTATTTCTATAACTCTGTTTCAGATTTCAAAATTAACATCACTCCCTA
Source organism: Oryctolagus cuniculus (assembly GCF_964237555.1). Classification (NCBI taxonomy): domain Eukaryota; kingdom Metazoa; phylum Chordata; class Mammalia; order Lagomorpha; family Leporidae; genus Oryctolagus; species Oryctolagus cuniculus. Next base: position 103,667,832 of record NC_091437.1, on the reverse strand, counting down.
CCCCATCTCTCCCTTACCAGTCTTTATATAGGACCCTCAGAAAACACGAAACTGGGATTATCTCGAAACTCACAGTCTGATTCCAAGTTAATGTTTGGATTTTTCATATATTTGGGAGTCTTACAGTCCATGACAGAAGAACAAATTCCTGCAGTCATAATCAAGAGAGGAGGAAATATTATAAATTGAAAACCTGCTAATACTTTATTTATTTTAGTTATTTATCAAAACGATGCTATTTTATATCAAAATCCTAGGCATTGATTATATTTTGAAATAATGTTGATGCACAGTATTGACTGATCAAATATTTTAATGTAGGTAATTATGAGGACTATTTCGTCATGCAGTATACATTCTAAAGCATTTTAATGGTGGTTATTCCATTTGGTTTTCATAATAAATCTAAAAGATAGACTGAGCAGGTACTGTCATACTCTACACTTGCTTTTAGATATGTAATTCAAGGTTTCTACAATTTGAGCAAGTTTATAGTTAACATGCAACAAATATTTCAGAATTCAGTGACTGCCATCAATACTACATGGTTCATAGAGTTTAAGTTAAAAACTTAAGATTTGTATTTGTAAGATTAAGTTGCTAACTATATACATACAGGAAGATGATACCAAATTATTCAAAAACACAATAAGTAGGATGCATTAATTTGGTAAGAGTTCTGCATATTTCTCTTTGGAATGCTGTCGTTGTGAGGACATGTTTCAAGTGGAAGACATGAAAGGTATAATTATTTTAATGAAGCTAGTTTTCTATGCTATGACTTCTTCAAATGTAAAGCTTGCATTTACCTTCAAAGAAAACATCACGTGCCAGAAAATAGATCAATGCTACAAAATATAATTCATCATTATTTTCGCTATAACCAATTATATTATGAAAAATGTATCACTGTTATATTTTAAGTGAGTCATACTCTTTTATGTGCGTTTCTTACAAATGAAAATTTGACAATTGCTTTTAATTGTAAAATGTAAAAACCTTTCTGTTTAGCACCAATAAACAAATGGATAACTTTATGACCTGTATATTTAAATTCTAATAATGTATTTCAAGAATGTTGTGTTTCATTTTGAAAAATCTGAGACAGTAATCCTGGGTATTCCAGCACCTATGTGTGGCTATTCATCCAGTATTTTGATAATTAAATAAACATTTGAGAAATAAATAAATGTCATATTTTTATAAATAAATATGCAGCCATATTACCTAGCATTTCAAGGAAAGTGTCCCCTCAATGCTATCAAGCAAATAGTAGCTGTTGCTTATAAAATTTCCTTCTTTCCCTCATAACAGCTGGATTTGCTAGTAGTTTTGATATTCTATGTAGACAGCTAACTTTCTTACTAAATACTCCCATGACAGAATAGTGATTTCTTAAAGGGAACTTATTTAAAACAAAACCTTGAACCTGATTCTGTAATTCAAGATGAACACAAGGATGTATGACAAGGGGGCCATTTAAAATCCTCAGAAACCATAGAAAATACATGAAAAATATGGAATTCCCCCCTTCCGTGAGTAAGCTGCACAGGAACCTACATAAATGGTGCATAAAGCTTTCATGACTTAGGCCCTGGGCTACATATTTAAGTGGTCCCTGCTGTATTCACGTATAAACAGTGGCACCGTGTATTAAGAATCATAATAATAGCAAAACTGCTATAATAGTAGCATGATTTTATTTTTATTTTTATAGCTTCTTGACTAGTTTGACAACCACCTACTGGCTTTTAGAAAATGCCTAAAAGACCAGTAATACATACTTTACGTAGAGGAAGATAGACAGTTTTAGCTTTACTTATGGGATAATCCAGAGTAAAATGTCTCAGACAAAAATTTGGGGGTCTCAGGTTACAATGAACATTCCATACACATGCTTCCTTGTTATCAATTAATTCAACTTACTTCTTCATCAATTTTTTCCCCCTTCAGTCTTGATGGTTTTATGACCTAGACCCAGGGAATACCCTTAGGCGGTCCATGTGATAATTGACACATTTTCTAACACGGTATAGTGATGCCCCAGTCACTGCTTTCAGGCTGTGACTGGAGCTTATTGGAGGCTGCAGCAGGGGCTCCTTTTATCCTCATACATCAGAATACACTGACAGCTCTCCCATACAGGGACCACGCAGATCTCTCCCCCAGGAAAATATATGCAAACACCTCCAGAACATTGAAATGGTTGCTAGGCACCACGATGGTGACATCTTTATGATAAACACGGTATGCAAAAGAAGGTCTAATAAAAGAATAACAAATTATTACATCCAGAGGGCAATTTTACAAGATTAACTGAAGTAATAAATTACTTCTAGAGTCAGAATACCATGTTACCCTTTAAGGTATTTCACGGTAGAGACAAAATGAACTGGCCTATAAAAACCCTGAGAATGTAGGAGAGAATAACAAACTACTTTTTCACATTTCTGAAAGATAGTCATGATGCGTGCCTTGTAGTATGAAGAGTTCAACATGCAATTATGGGAAAATAGGGTTATGCAGGCAGTCCATGCTAAGATGGTTGTGTGTATTAATGCTTTTTGTCCTACTGTTGGATGCTTAGTAACATTGCAATTTATATCAACTTAATGAAAAGTCCGTAGTGTTTTATTTATAAAACAATCCTAATTTATAGAACATTATACAGTAAATGGCAGAAATTGAATATATTTTATAATAATTAATAAATATGTGTAATGACAAGGTAATAGGAATTGTGATGTCCCTATGAGAGAGATTGAATTTCTTCACTTGATTTTGATCAAGTGCTCAAAAAATTAAAAGGGACATATTTCTAGATTCTCATATTTAGCACATTTATCTGTTTATATAAAAATATTTCTTATTATTTCTCACCTGTACTTATATTACAAGAGTTAGGGAAAATGTTCAATGTGTATTTTGGAGACAGGAAATATATATAGAAAGATTATTTTTATTCTATTAAAAGAATGATAACTGTTCAGATGTTTACACCTTTTCATTCATTGATGATGACTCTAATTCCCAGTGGTGAACTAGTGTTTTCTAAGAAAGATAAAAAAGAAAAGTAAAGAAAAGAAAAGGAATAGAAAAAGGAAAGGGGATAGAAGTGAGAGGGGGAGGGCAGGGAGAGAAATGTTTCTCCCTTGATCAGAATAGTATTTCTTTTGGTTTATCTTGAGATCTCAAGGTAAGTTTGCTTTTGAAGATAGTATAGTTCATTTGGTGAAAATAAATGGTTGACTTATAGCTAATAATTACCAGGATGCTGGTTAGACAAAGAGTTGCGAGTGTGAGAGACAAGGAAGAGACTGATAATCCTTAAGAACTTATGCACAGGCCGGCGCCATGGCTCACTTGGTTAATCTTCCGCCTGCAGCACAGGCATCCCATATGGGCACCAGGTTCTGGTCCTGGTTGCTCCTCTTCCAGTCCAGCTCTCTGCTGTGGCCCGGGAGGGCAGTAGAGGATGGCCCAAGTACTTGGGCCCTGCACCAGCATGGGAGACCAGGAGAAGCACCTGGTTCCTGGCTTTGGATCGGCACAGTGCCAGCCATGGCAGCCATTTGGGGAGTGAACCAATGGAAGGAAGGCCTTTCTCTCTGTCTTTCTCTCTCACTGTCTATAAATCTACCTGCCAAATAAATAAAGAACTGATGCACCATGCTCCTCATTGGCTGGCAAGGGAGATCCTTATCAAGGTGATAAAGTGATGAGCAGGCCTTTGACACAGCAGTCAAGATGCTTCTTAGGATATCTGCATCCATCCTATTTTGAATTATCCTTTTCTTGTCCTGGCTCCACTTCCAATCCAGCTTCCCGCTAATGCTCACTCCAGGAGGGAGCAGGTGATGGCTGTAGCACTTGGGTCCCTTTCTACCACCCAGATGGGAGATCTGGACAGAATAACAAGCTTCTTGGATTTGGAAAGGTTTAGCCCCAGCTATTGTGAGCATTTGGAGAGTGAACCAGATGATGAAAGTGCTCTCTTTCTCTGTGCGTGCATATTCTTTTAATTAAAAAAAAAAAAAAAAAAAAAAAAAAAACTAATCTGCCCTCATTTGGTGGCTGCCTGGACTCCCACTTGCCAATAAAAGGCTCTGTCACACTACCCTGAGTTCACCTACCAAACTCTGGAATGCTCCTGTCCTAGTCCACAGAGACCAGGAAAAAAAAAAAAAAAAAGACAAGATGGAAGCTCACTTCACATTAATGTTGAATGAGTACTAATTTGATAGTTATAGTGGGAATTAGGACCATATTTTTTAGTATGAATTCATTTTTTAAATTTTTTAAAAAATTATTCATTTGAAAGGCAGAGTATAGAGAGGCAGAGAGAGAGAGAGAGAGAGAGAGAGAGAGGTCTTCCATCATTTGGTTCACTCCCCAAATGGCTGCAATGGCAAGAGCTGTGCCGATCCGAAGCCAGGAGCCAGGAGCTTCTTCTGGGTCTCCCATTTGGGTGCAGGAGCCCAAGTACTTGGACCATCTTGTAATGCTATCCCAGGCCATTGCAGAGAGCTGGATTGAAAGTGGAGCATCCGGGATTCGAACCAACACCCATATGGGATGCTGGCACTGCAGGCAGCAGCTTTCCCACTAACACACAGTTAGAATGCCTTATTTATTCTCTTATTTTATGTAGAGTGAAGTTTCTTAACTATATCATTTTTCTAGTCCTTGCCTACTTCTTCTGATGTTTCAGGGTACTTTTGCTGGCAGTGATTCTTTCAAATTTAGATTTTTTACAAAATCTTTATTTCTCTGTTTTGAAAGATAACTTATATTGATATAAAATACTAGGCTGAACTCTCGCCTCAGAATCAGCCCTTAAGGCATTCGGATCTGGCTGAAGAGCCCATGAGAGTATTTCAGGCATGGAAAGCCAAGACACTCTGCAAAAAAAAAAAAAAAAAAAAAAAAAAAAAACACACCCTAAATGAAAGATTTCCGCGAGTGAGATCCCAGTGGAAAGAACGAGTCATCAAAGAAGGAGGTACCTTTCTCTGAAGAGAGGAGAGAACTTCCACTTTGACCATGGCCTTGTCTAAATATGATCAGAGTCGGTGAACTCAAAAGGCTTCCATAGCCTTGGCAACTCATGACAAGAGCCTAGGGTGATTACTGATGCTATAAACAAGAGTGTCAATTTGTTAAGTCAACAACAGGAGTCACTGTGCACTTACTCCTCATGTAGGATCTCTGTCCTTAATGTGCTCTACATTGTGATTTAATGCTATAACTAGTACTCAAACAGTATTTTTCACTTTATGTTTCTGTGTGGGAGCAAACTGTTGAAATCTTTACTTAATGTATGCTAAACTGATCTGTATATAAAGAGAATTGAAAATGAATCTTGATGTGAATGGAAGGGGAGAGGGAGCGGGAAAGGGGAGGGTTGCGGGTGGGAGGGAAGTTATGGGGGGAGAAAAAGCCATTGTAATCCATAAGCCGTACTTTGGAAATTTATATTCATTAAATAAAAGTTAAAAAAAAAGAAAGCAAAAATAAAAATACTAGGCTGATTCTCTCAATACTATAAATATTTCACTCCAATGTTTTTCTGTAGTTGGGTTCTTTTGTCGTTGTTGTTATTGTTAGTTTCTTCCATTTCAATTTCTTTGCGTATTTTCCCTTTTTGTTTAATTTTTTGACATGTCAATAAGATATACCAAGTTGTGGATTTTAAAAATATTTATCTTGATCTTTATGTTCTGGGTTTCTACATCTATGGTTTGGTGTCTGTCATTAATTTGGGAAATTCTTTCTTAGCATTATCACTTCAAATATTTCTTCTATGTCTTTTTTTTCTTTGATTCTTTCTCCTCTTGTCTTTTCTGCTCTCCTGATTTTTCAAATATAAATACATCATAATTTTTGAAATTATCCAACAGATTTTTTTATTGGAAGTAATATTCTTGTTTTTCAATTCTTCATTCCATTATAGGATTTTTTTTGCATTTCCTTTTCATTTTTCCTTAGGGTTTCAATCTATTTTTTTATAGTACTCACTTGTTATGAAAGTTGTCTTCTGCTGGTGCCGTGGCTCACTAGGCTAATCCTCCGCCTTGCGGCGCCAGCACACCGGGTTCTAGTCCCGGTTGGGGCGCCGGATTCTGTCCAGGTTGCCCCTCTTTCAGGCCAGCTCTCTGCTGTGGCCAGGGAGTGCAGTGCAGTGGAGGATGGCCCAAGTACTTGGGCCCTGCACCACATGGGAGACCAGGAGAAGCACCTGGCTCCTGCCATTGGATCAGCGCGGTGCACTGGCCACAGCATGCCGGCCGCGGCAGCCATTGGAGGGTGAACCAACAGCAAAGGAAGACCTTTCTCTCTGTCTCTCTCTCTCACTGTCCACTCTGCCTGTCAAAAAAAAAAAAAAAAAAAAAGTTGTCTACTTTATCCATTAGAGCCCTTAACTTATTTAAATTTACATTTTTATAACTTGCACATCTATGCTATATGTAAGTCTTGTTCTGTTGTTTATTTTGTGTCTTCTGGTTGTTTTTCTCTTCCTTTTCACAAGACTTGTATCATTAAGATATGATCTATCAGGTACTAAGAATGGCAGTAAATATTCTTTCAGTGAGAGAATTCATATTAACCTGATAGTAGGTGGTTTTGTGCATGTCTGTAAGTATCAAACAGTTCAGATTCCTCTAGTGTCCTTGTTTTGCTTGCCTCAGTTGTCCTCGGGCTTCGCTAAGTTCTCCGCAGTAATGGTCTGCATTTTACAGTACAAGCCTTTCAGCTGCAAGCCACTGCTGTTGCGCTGGAGTGCTGTTGCTGAAGTCTGAAGGTCTGAGGCAGAGGACAGTTCTGTAATTTCATGATGACAGCTCAGTGTTCCAGGGAATCTGTGTCCCTGAACTCTGACCTTCACAAGTGGTTTTTCAATAGGATAGCTTCTCCCCTCCCCACTTAGACGTGAAAGGAGGCTTACAGAGAGTTGGAGTGGGAGCAGTGTTCTTCCCCGGCTAGCATAAGGCTCTGGTAACATCATTATTCCCCTGGATAGTAAGAGCTTGCTGTGGAGTACTCTCTGAGAATGTTTCACAACGTCTGTTCTATAACTCCCCTGCCAGACCCAAGAGGGCATCTCTCTTGGCTGTTGACTATGGGAACAAGTAGGGGTTTGCAGGATCAAACTCACAAAAGTATGGGGAATTCCCTATGATTGTGGCCCATAGAACTTCCTTTTTCTTAATACAAGTCCCACTCAGCGATTCATTAATCTTACCATTTAAATATCTAGATCAGTTTTGCTTCCATGAATTATCCTTCAGGTAAATTGATTGGCTGTAATTCTCTAAATTCAGCTTTCTCCAGAAGTTTGGTTGTTCATTATCCTTGTAATCTCAGTTTTCACTAATTTTCAGTCTATTTGGATTTTTTTTAATTTCTTTTTAGAATAACTTTTTTTTTTTGCTTTCAAACTTTTATTTAATGAATACAAATTTCCAAAGTACAGCTTATGGATTACAATGGCTTCCCCCCCATAACGTCCCTCCCACCCACAACCCTCCCCTTTCCCACTCCCTCTCCCCTTCCATTCACATCAAGATTCATTTTCGATTCTCTTTATATACAGAAGATCAGTTTAGCATACATTAAGTAAGGATTTCAACAGTTTGCACCCACATAGAAACACAAAGTGAAAAATACTGTTTGAGTACTAGTTATAGCATTAAATCTCAATGTACAGCACACTAAGGACAAAGATCCTACATGAGGAGTAAGTGCACAGTGACTCCTGTTGTTGACTTAACAAATTGACACTCTTGTTTATAGCATCAGTAATCACCCTAGGCTCTTGTCATGAGCTGCCAAGGCTATGGAAGCCCCCTGAGTTCACCGACTCTAATCAAATTTAGACAAGGCCATGGTCAAAGTGGCTATTTGGATTTTTAGCATAAGAACAACATGACAATTTTTCTGCTATTTGCATGTCATAGCTGAAACTGTAAGTTACAATTATAGTTAGTAATGTTTCCTTGTAAAGACTCCTATAACATTTAAACTTGTGTTAACCCTGTTTGTTGAAATTCTGGAAACATGCAAAATAATCAATTTTTTTCATTTTCAAACTAAATACTCTGTGGTCTTGCATTCCTGATATTTCAGCTACTAACTTAACCTATGTATTTAGCCAGACCTTACCTCCGTTTTGCACATTTCTCTAGGAGAGGCTGTATTCATAATGCACAGTAGTGTGCATGATAAAGTTTCCCTGTCTGGATTCTTTTGAACATAAAAATTCTGACTCTTTTCCTTAGTGATTTTGTGACTTGAGTTCACCCTTGGGCTTTCCAGGTTTCTCAGCCTTGAAAATAGGAAAAATACTAATGTATCTCATAAGGACGTTGGAAGTTAGCGTGTGTTGATACCCTTAATGATCTTAAAAGAGTACAGGTCATTTGTTAAGCCTCACATTACCTATATGGTGCTGCCGGAGAAGCATTTTTTTAGGAGGCATCATCTTGACTTTAAATTTACCCCTTGTAGCATTTATCTTGAGACTGGAATCCTCTATCTTTAGATATTTTAGCTAATAAAGATATCTTCGTTTTCTATAAGGTCAAGAAGAATAAAGTGACAAACAATAACATACACTGGTATATGGATATAATTTTTTGTTGTGTTCCACAGCTGTTGTTGCTGTTGTTGAAATACAGTAGTACCATTTAAAAACATGTTGCTTCAACCTGACTCATTAGCAACCCCAACTAGTACATATTAACAAAAAATGCAATGGCATCATTATGTAATAAATATTCATCCAGTAGATGAAAATTTCAAATTACAAATGCTTAAAGATAAACATCAAGATTTCTTGATAGAAATACATTTTTGTAAAATTATAGAAATTTTTGAAAGAGATTCTGGATTTCTATAGACTATCCCTTCAGATCTATGCAACCCATGTGCTGAGTAATCCCTAAACATGTATCCATTTTCAGTGTTCTTTGTAATGCTACTTGGCTTGGATAAAAGGAACCCTCCCAGTAGCATCTTAACCAAGAAATGTCTTTCAGGACTTACTTCACTAAAAATTCCATGTACTTTGCAGTAATTAAATACAGCCATTCTCCATGGATCAGTGGAAAAGATCATCAATTTTTCAGTTGTATAGTAACTGTACTTTTACATACTATCATAGTAATGCTAATATTTCATATTTATAGTCTTCTACCTTAGAAGCCCAATGTATTTTATGAATATTATACTTAATAATTCTACATGACAAGTATTACTCTTCCTAGTATATGGATGAAGAGGCAACGGTGAGGCTGCCGGGCTAGCAGAAGGGTTTGTACTATGTCTTGGGAAAGAGAAATGTGTATCATATCCAAGACCTTTCTGTTAAGAATGCCCTGGAGACTAATTTTTTTGTAGAACTGAAGAAAAGACATAGGTCAATGACAGGTTTTGAAGTTCTTGGAGTTAAGTCTGTTTCAGCTTGGAAAGTTGAAGAAATATCCATGAATTTGTTACATTTTGTTCTTGATGTTCATAGTTGACAAGTGACTAAAGATACCAATGGATTTTTGGGCTATTTACCTTTATTAAATGAGAGTATTTATCTTAGAGATCAAGAAATATATCTTCCTTTGCTCTTTGAATTGCATCAAGTGAATTTAGTACATGGCCACACAGCTCACCATGTAACTTCTTTGTTTTCATACGTGTTTAATTTTTCACCTGACCTTTGATCTCCAGTTAGGTTTACTTCTATCAGTTTTGAGGTTTTGTAAATTTTGGCTTTTTATTTAACTTTTGACCTGTAGATTTTTTCTTGACCCCTGCTTTTATATATTTTAGAACTTTGTAGATGAATAAAGTTAAGGTGCAATTCTTCCTTCAAGAAGCCATTGAGTGAATAAAAGAAAGAAATGACAGTTGTAGAGCAAAGAAAGTGTCAGGGAAAAGCTCCTGATATTTTCAAGACAAAGAGCTGAAATAGGCCAATACTTCCAATTTTTTGTGAAGGAAAAAAGAACGTGAAAGAACTGTTTTCTATAAAACTGAAACCCTGATGAAGGCTCTGCTTAATGTCAGGGTCAGACACTAATGGCTGTGAATTAATTGCGATTCTTTGGGAAGATCATGCTAGGTAAACCACTTATTAAAATTGTAAATCTTAGTGTTTTGATATGATGCCTATTTGAGACTAACTTTGTCTATTTTATTTATTTTTTGGCTAAGTTTTTTTATTTTCTTTAATTTTATTTATTTATTTATTTTAGAGAGAGAGAGACAGAGAGAAAAGTCTTCCTTTTCCATTGGTTCACCTCCCAAATGGCTGCCACTGCCAGAACTGTGCTGATCCGAAGCCAGGAGCCAGGTGCTTCCTCTTGGTCTCGCGTGTGCGTGCAGGGGCCCAAGCGCTCAGGCCATCCTCCACAGCCTTCCCAGGGCCACAGCAGTGAGCTGGACTGGACGAGGAGCAATCGAGACTAGAACCCAGTGCCCATATGGGATGCCGGCGCTGCAGGCAAAAGATTAACCAAGTGAACCACAGCACTGGGTCCCATAGCTAAGTTTAATCTGAGTGATTTTTTTCCAGATTTTTTAAATGTAATGCTCTCAAATAAAATAAATGTGTATTTATTTCATCACAACTGAGTGCTTTTCAACTTTTATAAAACAATAAAAATAGCCTATTCATCCACAATGTTGTGTTCAAGAGCTCATGTCTTACTCTGAGGTCTCTTCCTGTTATTTTGAACTAAATTCATTCACCATCTTTTGTTGCACAACTAGTTCTATTTGTAGAGTTTATATCCATGGTGCTCTGTTAGTACTTGACCTAGTTATACCTTATAACTTATGGATTCAATGTCTTTCTCATACACTCCTAGCCACAGAGTTTTCATTGCCTTCCTAATTTTGACTTCATATTTCCATCATTGTACAGATGAATTACTCTGATGTTGGTGTCTATGTAATAAATAAGTAAGTACAATTGTTTTAACCCTAGAGGCTTCTAGAGATCATTTAGCAAACCCATAGTTGTGAGTCAGACATAGCCAAAAAAAGATTTCTTGATCAAGCTATTTCTTGAATTTAGAAGTCTCCAGATAAGGAGAATTCAGACATTCAGCACTAAGCAAGACTTAAGCAAAAAGGTGGCTGGGCATGTGCTATTTGGAACTCACATTTGGGAACTAATATCAGGAATGGAATTATTTAGCCATATTTCCTGAAAGAGGTAAAAGAATTATTAACTCTTTAATTTCAAAGTCTTGTATCCATATGGGATTAAAAGTTTTTCTACATTTAGTCTAGAATTTATATAGAAACAACATAATCATAAGTGAGAATATGGAATTAGATTAGGATATGGAATTAGACAAAATGACAACATTATTACTATAAAATAATTTTTTCTCCATTGTTTCTGGCCTATTTTGACTTCTCTATTGTTATTTCTATTGTACTTCTATTACTTTGTAAGACTTTTTATTTGTTTATTCTACTCTATTGTTACTTCTCTATTGATAGATCATGGCTGAGGATGATTAAGCTCCTCTGAATATACGGATCATTTTTCTCATAGCCAACTCTGCATAAGTTTTTTTTTTTTTTTCACTAGTGTCAAATGAAATGAGGAAATTGAGTCCAGAGGAGTTGCATGGTTAAAATTTGATCCTTGAGAAAAAGGACATATTAACTACAAAAAAAAATAGTATTATCTATGGAGTAGCTACTATGTGCCATGATAAGTGTATAAAACTTAATTTAGGGCCTGGCATTGTGGTGCAGTAAGTTAAGCTTGCATCCCATGTAGGCACTGGTTCTGGCTGCTCCACCTCCAGTCCAGTTCCTTGCTAATGTACCTGGGAGAGCAGTGGAAGATGGCCCAAGTACTGGGGCCCCTGAACCCACATAGGAGAGTCCGCAAGGAGGCTGCAAGCTCCTGGCTTTGGATCAGCCCAGCTCCGGTCATTTCAGGCATTTGGGGAGTGAACTAGAAGATGGAAGACCTCTCTCTTTCTGTCTCTCCTTCTCTCTCTGTTAACTCTGCCTTTCAAAAAAAATTATTCATTTAATGACCTAGCAAGATTGGTAATATTAATAGGTTTGTGGAAAATCGAATTAAAAGGTAAGTTAATTTCACTGCAAAAATCTGAAGTCATCAACATTTTTTTCCAAAAATACGTATTTCATTAACTTTTTAGAAACTCCTATTATCTTCAATTTATTGATGAGGAAACTTGCAATTAGCAAGAATAGATGACATTCTATAGGTCAAACAATACGTCTGTGGTCCCCAAATTCCTGCTCATTTCTTCAACTTTTGCAAGGGCTCTTGTCTGCCTAAATATTATTGTAAGAAATATTTCATACATGTATGCCAGCAACTCATACTGGAGTGATAGTGAGTTCTGGCTGCCTGCTCCCAATCCAGCTTCCTGCTATTGCACTGGGAAGACAGGATAAGATGACCCAAGTATTTGGCCCTGCCACCTATGTGGGCAACCAGGATGGAATTCATGGCTTTTGGCTTCCTTCTGGCTCAAAGCTGACTATTTTGGCCGTTTTGGGAGTGAACCAGTGGATGGAAGATCTATCTATCTGTCTCTGTGGCTCTGTATTTGAAATAAACAATAAGTCTTCCAAAAGAAATAAATATTTTGCTTATATGAGGTTGTTTCAAACAGTTCATGAAAACAGAATTAAAATACAATGTGCATTTTCATGAAGTTTTTGAATATCTCTCATACATCAAAATGTACTAATATGCTAATCAAATCTTACAGTATACTTTTATCTTTTAAATTGAGATATTGATTTGACATAGAGAGACCAGCATGATATTTTGGTTTAGAAAAAATGTCACCCAATCTTATATCAGAGCCAATTGGAAGATTTTATTATTTACTATTTGTTCATAAAGCTTGCATTTGGATGGGACCTGGGCACCATATAACAATCCTGGTTACTCATCAACTAAATACCATATAGTTCTCTTCTTAATTTTCAGTCTCAGTAAATCAGAATCTTACTGCAAATCCTCTTTTTTTCATCATCTTATTGTCTGAACAATCTTATTTACATTGATGCTGTTGTCTCCCTGTCCCCAACACATAAAACCCTCCACCATTTCAGCATCACAGTGGTATATTTGGTATAATCAATTAACCTACACACTGACACAGCATCTCCGCAAATCCATATTGTCCTGTTGCATTCACTCTTGGTTGTCACACATTTGATGGGTTTTGAAAAACATAAATAAATATAGACTATTAGAGTGTCATGCAGAATAATTGTATCACCCCAAAAATCCTCTATAGTTTGCCTATTCATCTCTTCCTCCTCTCAAATCCCTTGTGACCACTATAACTCTTTCAAAATCACTGATTGATTTATAGTTGTTAGTGCTCTATTTTTCTCTCTGGGATTTCATTGCTCATCTCCAACACCTATTCAACACCATGTTTTGGTGTTGGTGACTTTTATAGTTGACTATGGTCAGGCAATGTCAGCTATCAAGAAAACTGTCCAGATTTGGAAGTGTTAAAGGAAATTTATGGGTATCCACTCCAGTATGGTTGTGTACATTATTGAGGATAGACTAAAGATTTTCTGATTCTCTGGAGGTGTGCACAGCTGTTTATCTTTCTATTACCTGGATTATTCTACAGCCCTACTGCAGTAAACGTAGGAAATGAAAGAAAATTACTTTGTCTACACAAATAAAATCACATCTTGTGTGGTAGAGATAAATTTCTGCCTGATACTAAAAATGAGTGTACCAAATTATATTTTATCGCCTTGTAGATAAAAATTAGTTTTGCATCCATTAGTTAATTCATCTCAGCATTCCAGATCACTTACACACACACTCACATTATCTTCAAACAGCCTATCAAAGTGTTTTGAACAATTTGCTGGTTATTTCATTAATTAATGAATTGAAAGAACTTTAAATACTTTTAAATTTCATATTTGGATGTGTTATGTTTTCCTGCTTTTAAAAAATATACTCTGCCCTGGCTCCGATAGTGATTCCGGCTTTCTCCCAGTGCAAAACCTAGGAGGCCACAGGTAGTATCTCAAGTGACTGGGTCTCTACCAGCCATGTGGGAGACTTAGATTTAATTCCTAGCTTCTGGCTTTGGCCTGTCCCTGTGTCAGCTGTTCTGGGGATTTAGCGAGTGAATCAGCCATTAGGAACATTCTCTCTCTCTCTCTCTCTCTCCCTCTCTCTCTCTCCCCTCTCTCTCTTTCTGTCTCTCACTTTATTTTTCTTGGAAAAAAGAAAACAAAAGAAAATTATACTCTAACCTAATTACATCATGATAGACACCTGTCCATCCGTGATAATGTCATTGATTATAAGACTTTTCAAAATTTCATAAAATCTTAAATTATAAAACATGTATATATTCAAATTGTTTTTAAAGATTTATTTATTTATTTGAAAGCTGGATCCAAAGTGGAGCAGTTGGGACTCAAAAACTGGCACCACATGGGATGGCAGCGCGGCAGGTGGAGGCTTAACCTACCATGCCACAGCGCCTGTACCCTAAATATAATCTTGGCAAATGAAAAATTTGTCTAGTTCTTATGTGATTTGTTATGAGGTTTATCTTATCTACATGATCTCTCAAACTCCTTCATATGTAGCAACTAAAATATGAAGGGAACCGCATGGTCACTTGTACACATGGTTGGCACTCACTCACAGCTGAGCCACGCAGACCTATTTTTTTCTATGAACTCTTCCAAAACCAAAGTTCTTTTTATTGCTCTATATTTCTTCTGGGATACATGGGATCCTTTGGATTCACTAGATCACTACAGTGGTGTAAAGGCAATGGGGGTAGAGTGGAGACCAACTCAGAACAGATCAAGGCAGTGGTACCAATCTGTAATTTCAGTTAATTTACTCTTTACCACAGCAGAGCCAGCAGCAGACCAATATTTTGCAAGTGATTAGTTACAAAATGTGCGAGTAAAAACACCAGTAAGTACAAAATGAATCATTGAGCTATGATGTAATTATGATGTAACACCATATGGTTAAGAAACTACAACTGTCTTCTAACTGTTTTTTCTCAAGATTTAGCTATTTAGGATCCATTTGGTTCCATATGCATTTTAGGATCATTTTTTCTGTTTATGTAAAAAGTACTATTGGGATTTTCATTGAATCTAGAAATTGCTTTAGAATATAAAATAATTTTAATAATACTGTCTTCCAATCCACAGATATGGGATATGTTTCCACTTATTTAAATCAAAATCACAGTAAGATATTACCTCACAAATGTTAGAGTGACTTATTTATTTTTTAAAAGGTAACATGTTGGCAGAAATATGGAGAAATAAAATCAGAGATGAGAAAGGAAACGTAACAACAGACACCAAAGATATAAAAAGAATCATCAGAAATTACTACAAGGACTTGTATGCCAGCAAACAGGGAAATCTATCAGAAATGGATAGATTCCTGGACACATGTAACCTACCTAAATTGAACCAGAAAGACATAGAAAACCTAAACAGACCCATAACTGAGACAGACATTGAAACAGTAATAAAAGCCCTCCGAACAAAGAAAAGCCCAGGACCAGACGGATTCACTGCTGAATTCTACCAGACATTTAAAGAAGAACTAACTCCAATTCTTCTCAAACTATTCAGAACAATTGAAAAAGAGGGAATCCTCCCAAATTCTTTTTATGAAGCCAGCAACACCTTAATCCCTAAACTGGAAAAAGATGCAGCATTGAAAGAGAATTACAGACCAATATCCCAGATGAACATAGATGCAAAAATCCTCAATAAAATTCTGGCCAATAAAATGCAAGAACACATCAGAAAGATCATCCACTAGGACAAAGTGGGATTTATCCCTGGTAGGCAGGGATGGTTCAATGTTCGCAAACAATCAATGAGATAAACCATATTAACAGACTGCGAAGAAAAACCATATGATTATCTCAACAGATGCCGAGAAAGCATTCGATAAAATTCAACACCCTTTCTTGATGAAAACTCTAAGCAAACTGGGTATGGAAGGAACATTCCTCAATACAATCAAAGCAATTTATGAAAAAACCACGGCCAACATCCTATTGAATGGGGAAAAGTTGGAAGCATTTCCACTGAGATCTGGTACCAGACAGGGATGCCCACTCTCACCATTGCTATTCAATATAGTTCTGGAAGTTTTAGACAGAGCTATTAGGCAAGAAAAAGAAATTAAAGGGATACAAATTGGAAAGGAAGAACTAGAAGTATCCCTCTTTGCAGATAATATGATTCTTTATTTAGGAGATCCAAAGAACTCTAGTAAGATCCTATTGGAACTCATAGAAGAGTTTGACAAAGTAGCAGAATATAAAATCAATGAACAAAAATCAACAGCCTTTGTATACACAGGCAATGCCTCGGCTGAGGAAGAACTTCTAAGATCAATCCAATTCACAATAGCTACAAAAACAATAAAATACCTTGGAATAAACTTAACCAAGGACGTTAAAGATCTCTACGATGAAAATTACAAAACCTTAAAGAAATAGAAGAGGATACCAAAAAATGGAAAAATCTTCCATGCTAATGGATTGGAAGAAGCAATATAATTGGGCCGGCACCGTGGCTCACTATGCTAATTCTCCGTCTTGCAGCGCCAGCACACCGGGTTCTAGTCGCTTTCGGGGCACCAGATTCTGTCCTGGTTGCCCCTCTTCCAGGCCAGCTCTCTGCTGTGGCCAGGGATTGCAGTGAAGGATGGCCCAAGTACTTGGCCCTGCACCCCATGGGAGACCAGGAGAAGTACCTGGCTCCTGGCTTCGGATCAGTGTGCTGCGCCAGTGGCCGGAGTGCACTGGCTGCGGCGGCCATTGCAGAGGTGAACCAGCGGAAAATGAAGACCTTTCTCTCTGTCTCTCTCTCTGTCCACTCTCCCTGTCAAAAAAATAAATAAATAAAAAATAAAGACATTTTATAAAAAAAAAAAGAATCAATATCATCTATATGTCCATTCTCCCAAAAGCAATTTACAGATTCAATGCGATACCAATCAAGATACCAAAGACATTCTTCTCAGATCTGGAAAAAATGATGCTGAAATTCATATGGAGACACAGGAGAACTCGAATAGCTAAAGCAATCTTGTACAACAAAAACAAAGCCGGAGGCATCACAATACCAGATTTCAGGACATACTACAGGGCAGTTGTAATCAAAACAGCATGGTACTGGTACAGAAACAGATGGATAGACCAATGGAACAGAATAGAAACCAGAAAATCAATGGAACAGAATAGAAACCAGAAATCAATCCAAACATCTACAGCCAACTTATATTTGATCAAGGATCTAAAACTAATCCCTGGAGTAAGGACAGTCTATTCAATAAATGGTGCTGGGAAAATTGGATTTCCATAGAATCATGAAGAAGGACACCTACCTTTCACCTTACAGAAAAATTCACTCAACATGGATTAAAGACTTAAATCTATGACCTGACACCATCAAATTATTAGAGAGCATTGGAGAAACCCTGCAAGATATAGGTACCAGCAAAGACTTCCTAGAAAAGACCCTGGAGGCACAGGCAGTCAAAGCCAAAATTAACATTTGTGATTGCATCAAACTAAGAAGTTTCTGTACTGCAAAAGAAACAGTCAGGAAAGTGAAGAGGCAATCAACAAAATGGTAAAAAATATTCGCAAAATACACAACAGATAAAGGGTTAATAACCAGAATCTACAAAGAAATCAAGAAACTCCACAACATCAAAACAAACAACCCACTAAAGAGATGGGCCAAGGACTTCAATAGACATTTTTCAAAAGAAGAAATCCAAATGGCCAACAGGCACATGAAAAAATGTTCAAGATCACTAGCCATTAGGCAAATGCAAATCATCACCACAATGAGGTTTCACCTCACCCCAGTTAGAATGGCTCAAATTCAGAAATCTACCAACAACAGATGCTGGAGAGGATGTGGGGAAAAAGAGACACTAACCCACTGTTGGTTGGAATGCAAACTGGTCAAGCCACTATGGAAGTCAGTCTGGAGATTCCTCAGAAACCTGAATATAACAATACCGTTCGACCCAGCCATCCCACTCCTTGGAATTTACCCAAAGGAAAATAAATTGGCAAACAAAAAAAGCTGTCTGCACCTTAGTGTTTATTGCAGCTCAATTCACAATAGCCAAGACCTGGAACCAACCTAAATGCCCATCAACAGTAGACTGGATAAAGAAATTATGGGATATGTACTCTTTAGAATACTATACCGCAGTAAGAAACAACGAAATCCAGTCATTTGCAACAAAATGGAGGAATCTGGAACACATCATGCTGAGTGAAATAAGCCAGTCCCAAAGGGACAAATACCATATGTTCTCCCTGATCGGTGACAACAGACTGAACACCAAAAAGGAAACCTGTTGAAGTGAGGTGGACACTATGGGAAACGGTGACTTGATCAGCATAGCCCTGACTGTTAATGAACAACTTACTACATTATCTCTCTTAGTAGTTTTTTTGTCTGTTCTACTTAATATGACTCGTTTAATTCTGTAATTAATACACAGTTATTCTTAAGTGTTAAAAATTAACTGAAATGTGATCCCTGTTAAACATAAGAGTGGGAATAAGAGAGGGAAGAGATGTATAATTTGGGACATGCTCAAGCTGACTTGCCCCAAATGGTAGAGTTAAAAACATACCAGGGGATTCCAATTCAATCCCATCAAGGTGGCATGTACCAATGCCATCTCACTATTCCAAGTGATCAATTTCAGTTCACAATTGATCATAATGAAAGGACTAAGAGTCAAAGGCAGCACATAAGCAAGTCTAGTACCTGCTAACACTAACCGATGGAATAAATAAAGGGGAGAGTGATCCAACATGGGAAGTGAGATACTCAGCAGACTCATAGAATGGCAGATGTCCTAAATAGCACTCTGGCCTCAGAATCAGCCCTAAAGGCATTCCAATCTGGCTGAAAAGCCCATGAGAGTATTTCAGGCATGGAAAGCCAAGACACTCTGGCAAAAGATCTCTGTGAGTGAGATCCCAGTGGAAAGAACAGGTCTTCAAAGAAGGAGGTACCTTTCTCTGAAGGGAGGAGAGAACCTCCACTTTGACTATGACCTTGTCTAAACAAGATAAGAATCGGAGAACTCAGAGGGCTTCCATAGCCTTTGAAACTCATGACCGGAGCATAGGGAGACTACTGATGCCATAGACAGGAGTGTCAATTGGTAAAGTCAACAACAGGAGTCACTGTGCACTTACTCCTCATGTAGGATCTCTGTCCTTAATGTGCTGTGTATTGAGATTTAATGCTATAACGAGTACTCAAACAATATATTTCACTTTGTGTTTTTATGGGGGTGCAAACTGTTGAAATCTTTACTTAATGTACACTAAACTGATCCTCTGTAAAAAAAAAAAAAAAAAAAGAAATTATCAACTCCCAACTTGACTCTCACTGGGATTAAACATGACAATAGGTCTGATCTGATTTCATCATCATTTAAAAAAAAATCATCTATTAGTTTTCACTTTATGTTTCTGTGTGAGAGCAAACTGTTGAAATCCTTACTTAATGTATACTAAGCTGATCTTCTGTATATTAAGATAATCGAAAATGAATCTTGATGTGAATGGAAGGGGAGAGGGAGTGGGAAAGGGGATGGTAGTGGTGTGGGGGAAGCCATTGTAATCCATAAATCGTACTTTGGGAATTTATATTCATTAAATAAAAGTTAAAAAAAATTCAAAAAAAAAAAAGAAATTATGGGACATGTACTCTATAGAATACTATATAGCAGTCAAAACAATGAAATCCGGTCATTTGCAACAAGATGGAGGAATCTGGAAAACATTATGCTGAGTGAATTAAGCCAGTCCCAAAGGGACAAATATCATGTGTTCTCCCTGATCGGCAACAACTAACTGAGCACCAAAGGGGAAACCTGTTGAAGTGAAATGGACACTATGAGAAACAGTGACTTGATCAGCTCTTGTCCTGTTGATGTACAATGTAATACTTTATCCATTTTAGTATTTTCTCTTTGTTTTGTTCTACCACTATTGGTTGAACTCTGTAATTAACACACAATTATTCTTAGGTGTTTAAATTTAACTGAAAGGTGATCCCTGTTAAATATAAGAGTGGGAATAAGAGAGAGAGGAGATGTACAATTTGGGACATGCTCAAGCTGACTTGCCCCAAATGGTGGAGTTAGAAATGTTCTAGGGGATTCCAATACAATCTCATCAAGGTGGCATGTACCAATGCCATCTCATTAGTCCAAGTGATCAATTTCAGTAAACAATTGATCACACTGATAGGTCTAAGAGTCAAAGGGATCACACAAACAAGACTAGTGTCTCCTAATACTAACTGATAGAATCAAAAAGGGAGAGAACGATCCATCATGGGAAATGGGATACACAGCAGACTCATAGAATGGCAGATGTCCTAAATAGCACTCAGGCCTCAGAATCAGCCCTTAAGGCATTTGGATCTGGCTGAAGAGCCATGAGAGTATTTTAGGAATGGAAAGCCAAGACACTCTGGAAAAAAAAAAAAAAAAAAAAAAAAAAAAAACCAAACCTAAATGGAAGATCTCCATGAGTGAGATCCCAGTGGAAAGAACAGGGCCATCAAAGAAGGAGGTACCTTTCTCTGAAGGGAGGAGGGAACTTCCTCTTTGACTAAGACCCTGTCAGAATAAGATTGAAGTCGGCAAACTCAAAAGGCTTCCATAGCCTTGGCAACTCATGACTAGGGCCTAGGGAGATTACTGACACCATAACCAAGAGTGTCAAATTGTTAAGTCAACAACAGGAGTCACTGTGTAATTACTTCTCATGTGGGATCTGTCCTTAATGTGTTGTCCAATGTGAAGTAATGCTATAACTAGTACTGAAACAGTATTTTACACTTTGTGTTTCTGTGTGGGTGAAAACTGATGAAATCTTTACTTAATATATACTAAGTCAATCTTCTGTATATAAAGATAATTGAAAATGAATCTTGATGTGAATGGAATGGGAGAGGGAGCGGGAGATGGGAGGGGTGAGATTGGGAGGGAAATTATGGCAGGGGGATACCATTGTAATCCATAAACTGTACTTTGGAAATTTATATTTAATAAAAAATTTTAAAAATATGGAGAAATAGAAACCATTTTACACTGTCGCCTGGACTGAAAAATAATTCAGTTAAAAAAATACAGGAATTCTTCAAAACTTGAAAAATAGAAATATTATATTGTGCCACAGCTTTTCTGTATATCTATCCAAAAGGATATTTTTGCCAGTTTTTAAGATTCATCTGCTGGCATTAGGTGGCTTCCACATCTGCTCTATGGGTATGAATTTTCCCTAGAAAATAAAAATAGTGGTTGCTACTACCTAAGTACCTATTGTGCTTTAGATACTATATAAGTGCTTGTGCTCACTAATCCTTAAGGAACCCCTTTAAGTAGGTAAATTATACTTCTTTACAAATGAGGAAACAGGCTCAGAGAGATTTAGTACAAGCTCCCAAGCCCCATGCTCTTAAACTTCCAAGTTTCCTCAACAAGCCAATCACACAACTGCCTTCGTTTGTGACTCCCCAACCCTCAGAGAGCAAATTCAAGAAACTCACATGTGCCAGAAGAATGTGGAGAACAGAACTCCTAACACAGGAGTCCAGGACTGGCAGCTTGTGGAGGAGCGTACAGTCACAAGGCTGCAACAGAGACTGGAGACCAGGTCATTCCAAAAGGGTTGAGAGGACAAGGTAAAACCCTGCGAGGGTAAGGTAGGAAGAAGAAGTTACCAGAAGTCCTCAGGTTTAGGAAGAAACACATGGGAAGAAACACATCTATGAAGAAAATGGCTAAGTTACTGTAGGGAAAGAAGAAATCTGAGTGGAAGCAAATTTAGGGGCAGTAATTACAATGAAGTGAGTCCAAACCAATGAAATTTGGCTCAGAAATTTATAGTATTCAGGTAAAATAAATATTGCCTCTCCACCTATAATGAGCCCTCTTTGTTTTCAAGTATCATCCCCCAAACCCCGTAGAGCATATGAAAGCAATAGTACTGCACTCACTGCTCAAAGGAAGATGGACCAAAGAGGTGACATTTCTTACTGAAGGTTACACAGGTAAGTAAGGGCAGAGTTCCACATAGATGTGTATTTGACCCAACTATAACATTTTCTCCTAAACATCAGGTGCATTAAATAAACACTTTTCACGAAGCGTTATCCACAATGTGTTTGCAGGTCTGTTAGTAAACAGATGCGAGCACTTGGGCCGTCTTCTACTGCTTTCCCAGGCAATGAGTGGAGAGCTGGATGGGAAGAGGAGCAGCTGGGACACAAACTGGCGCCCGTATGGAATGCCAATGCCACAGGCAGACGCTTAGCCTACTATGCCACATCATAATCCCCGTGATTGTAATTCTTAATCAAAATTTAAATAAGAAAGAAGGATTCAAATCAGGATCACAATGGAATAGTTGCATTCCCATTTTCTTTGCTACATTATTCACAAACCTGAATTGGGAAAACAATCTAAATTTTTCACTGATGAATGAATGAATAAAAACAATGTGCTATATGTAATAGAATTCTATTCAACGTTAAAGGGGAAGGAATTCCTGCCATTGGCAACTACATGCATGTATCTTGAGAACAAACAAATGAAAGAAGCCTTTCATAAAAACAAGAATTTTGCATGATACCACTTATGTTAGGAATCATAGTAAATAAAGCTATTGAAACAGATATTAGTTGCCCAGGGCTAACAACAGGGGGGAAATGGAGAGTTGTTATTCCTAAGGTACAAAGTTTCAGTTTTGTAAGATGAGATATCTATACATAAATTCCACTTGTTGTCTATTGATATAGTACTATAGAAGAATATTCTCAATTATTAAAAAAAATCCATAGTTATAATACCCCTGTATTTGCAGTATTATGCCTGGTTGTGGCTTGAAATTCTTCAATTGTAGGAAACTTTAGCAGAATTGTTATTTTGTGAAGAAGCCGATTATGGAAAGCCAGCTGCTCTCTACCATGCCAGAAATCAAAGAACTTGAGAAAATATTTACCAAAGCCCTTTGTATATCACTCTTTTTGGAAAAAAAAATTACTGTTCTTTAAATAGTATGCTTTTTATGTTAACATTAAAATTTTGTGGCCGGCGCCACGGCTCACTAGGCTAATCCTCCGCCTGCGGTGCTGGCACCCCGGGTTCTAGTCCCAGTTGGGGCACCGGATTCTGTCCCAGTTGTCCCTCTTCCAGTCCAGCTCTCTGCTATGGCCCGGGAGTACAGTGGAGGATGGCCCAGGTCCTTGGGCCCTGCACCTGCATGGGAGACCAGGAGGAAGCACCTGGCTCCTGGCTTCCTATCAGTGCAGCGCACTGGCTACAGTGTGCCTGCCGCAACGTGCCAGCCGTAGCAGCCACTTGCGGGTTGAACAAACGGAAAAAGGAAGACCTTTCTCTCTGTCTCTCTCTCTCTCTCTCTCTCACAGTCTCTGCCTGTCAAAAAAAAAAAAAATTAAAATTTTGTTTGAATTTCTGATGCACTAAGTATTAGATGTTGAATTTCTATTACAGTAAATATTATGGCTCCATGAGATCCTTGATACTTTTAAGACTATAAAGTGGTGCTGAGTCCAGATAATCAAGATAGCCAGTGTTTTAAATACTACATATGAGCAAAGGGATCTAGGGTGTTTTACAAGCCCATCCAGTCCAATTTTGGCCTTCTCTCAGCTAATCCCTCTTTTTTTTTTTTTTTTTTTTTTTTTAGGTCTTCCTTCTGTTGGTTCACTCTCCAAATGGTCGCTACGGCCAGAGCTACACTGATCCGAAGCCAGGAGCCAGGTGCTTCCTCCTGGTCTCCCATGCGGGTGCAGGGGCCCAAGCACCTGGGCCATCCTCCACTGCCTTCCCAGGCCACAGCAGAGAGCTGGACTAGAAGAAGAGCAACCAGGTCTAGAACCCAGTGCCCATATGGGATGCCTGTGCTGCAGGTGGAGGATTAACCAAGTGAGCCAGGGCCCCAGCCCCGAGATAATCCCATTTTGTCACTTTGGAAGTACCACATTGCCCTAAGCAGCAAAAACCAGTTTTCCCATTTAGGTTTTTCTATCACACATCTCTTCCCACAAATATTTGATTTTTTGATTTTTTTTAAAGTTTTGCATTTTGATTTATTTAGAGAGACAGGGAGGAGAGAGAGAGAGAGAGAGAGAGAGAGAGAGAGAGAGAGAGAGAGAGACTAGCGCACAACAGAAAAAGCTCCGATCTGCTGATTCCCTTCTCAAGTGAACCAGGCTCTCTGAACTCAGTCCAAGTGACTGGCAGGGATTCAGGTATTTAAGCCATCACTGCTGCTTCTTAGGCTGTGCTGGGAGCTGGAAGGCAGAGCTCAAGAGCAGAGCCAGCAGTAGGATGCAAGCATTCAGGTGTGCCCTTCCAATGTGGATTCAGGCTTTCTAAGGCTTACCTGTCAAACACCTGTCTACCTCCATCTCTGACTTTAACCCTTTTCCTCCCTCATTTCAAAACACACTCTGTCCCAATAGACTGCAAGTATTATCTATGATATTTTTCTAATTCTTAACTAGGAAGTCATATTTACGAGACAATTGACTCATAGTATTGCTGCAAAAGTTTATTTTGAAACTCAGAAAAGAAGCAATGACTTCATTTTTCCAAGTTGGACCTCTCTTCCCTGGGAGAGTGAGCCATCACCAAGGGTTTTATTCTTAATGTTTATCAGACTGAAAGACATTTTGAACTAGGTTCATTTAATATTTGTATGAGTTATGCTTTCAACTTCTAAAAATGGTTATTTAACAATAGCATATTTGCAATACTGTTCTCTATAAAATATTGTATCAATTTAATAAAATATTAAATAGGTACTCATTTTTCCTATTTTATAACTTTGTTTATTAAAATTATATTAAAATACCTTAGCACCTTCTCACTAAATAGTAATCAATAGAAAATAATATGCACTTATGTAAAGATCTTCCTACTTTCCTTCTTTTCTTTCTCCTTTTGTTCTTTCTTTTTTGAATTATGTTCTCTTTATTTGAAAGGAACTTTGAACTAGTTCATTTTGCTTGGCTATCACAAGGTCAGCAGCACTGTACAATTTTTTATTCTGTATGACTTTATTTAGGTATACACAAGGTCATTCGAGTGAGATAATTTAATTCATTATTTTTACCATTTATGTGTTATTATCGAGAAATCTGCTTGTTTCAGGGCATTTTAACATTCTTTTTTTCTTTTTGTAATATTTTGATTAGAATTCATTTGGCCTAATTAGAGATGTGAAATCAGAGTGGATGATGGCAATGCTCAACCTTTACTTCAAACGATCTTACAATCATTTCAGAAAGAGGTCAAAGAAAATAAAATATAACTCACTAGCCTGGGGGTATGAGTGATCTCTCTGCCATACTGGAGATTGGCAGCCCTTCTGTCTTTTGTCGTGAATAAGTCTAAGTATTAAACTAATTGTTAAATATACTAAATAGACTGACAATAAAATAACAGGCTCTGTTTGTATGTACAGTATAAAAAAAGCTGTGAATTTTGGCTAATATTTACAAGCACCTTGTAATTTTAATATCTTGTTAGACACCACTGATAAATATTTAAAGTACAAATGGCATGAACTTTTTTGTTTCATGTTATACACAAGTAGTTTCAATGATTTCCTAAACAATTGTATAGAAAAGTCCTTTCTGAGACAGAATAAAAGCTCTCACATAGTTCACTGATGATGAATGACATGTCCATTATTTTCAGCATATAATTAGCTATATTAAAAAATCCCATGCTTACATATTAATATTTGAATGAATCAAACCTTCATTTTAAAAATAGCATTTTGTTAAACTTGTTAAACTTTTTAATATGTTATTACTCTCAGTGTTAAATTGATCTTGATTTCATGTTACGGATATCTCTGGTCAACTTCAAATTCTGTTCTTAGAATTTTTTGAATGCCTTTTTAAATTCATTTGACTACCTGTGTTAGAAATGGTGCAAAACAAGATGCAAAAGCTGTTCTGGAATGTTAATATTTTGAGGGGATTCTTCTTATATGGATTAAATGATATAAAATAAGAATCAATGTATTATATAACAATTTTGTCTGGACACCAATAAGGGAAAGAATCATGGTAAAGCAGGCAGAGTAAAAGAAGTGGACATCTTTAATAACACCTAATAAATTCTGATAAGAGTATTTTAATAACAAATAATTCCAAGAGCATCTCTTCATATGTTTATCAGACATGAAATAAATATGTACTTTTGGTGTTGTCTTCATATTGTAAAGTGTTTCATAATTTTTATTCATGAAACTTTGCAACAATTTTTGTTTTCACTTCTATCTCCCATTAAGTCTTCATGGCACATTTGCATTATTATTGCCTAATCATGACTTGGTGCATGATGAGAGTTCAATAATGACTTTTTACCCGTAAATAATACTTGATTTTACTTTTGTCATGACTGGTAGCTCATGCTCCTAGTTGGTTTAGCAATATTGGGATCATATCATGGCAGATATAATTATGAATTTATTAAAATGATTTTTAAAGAAATATTAGATAGTTTGTTAGATTTGTCTTGTTTCTAGATGAATTAACACAAATTTTACAGCTCAATTTAATTTATTCTTTAGTCTACAGTTTTTTTTTAACTTTTATTTAATGAATATAAATTTCCAAAGTACAGCTTATGGATTACAATGGCTTCCCCCCCATAACGTCCCTCCCACCCGCAACCCTCCCCTTTCCCACTCCCTCTCCCCTTCCATTCACATCAAGATTCATTTTCGATTCTCTTTATATACAGAAGATCAGTTTAGCATACATTAAGTAAAGATTTCAACAGTTTGCTCCCACACAGAAACATAAAGTGAAAAATAATAGATGATTTTTTAAATGATGATGAAATCAGATCAGACCTATTGTCATGTTTAATCCCAGTGAGAGTCAAGTTGGGAATTGATAATTTCTTTTCTTTCTTTTTTTTTTTTTTTTTTACAGAAGATCAGTTTAGTATACATTAAGTAAAGATTTCAACAGTTTGCACCCCCATAGAAACACAAAGTGAAATATACTGTTTGAGTACTAGTTATAGCATGAAATCTCAATGTACAGCACATTAAGGACAGAGATCCTACATGAGGAGTGACTCCTGTTGTTGACTTTACAAATTGACATTCTTGTTTATGGCATCAGTAATCTCCCTATGCTCCAGTCATGAGTTTCCAAGGCTATGGAAGCCCCTTGAGTTCTCCGACTCTTATCTTCTTTAGACAAGGTCATAGTCAAAGTGGAGGTTCTCTCCTCCCTTCAGAGAAAGGTACCTCCTTCTTTGAAGACCTGTTCTTTCCACTGGGATCTCACTTACAGAGATCTTTCATTTAGGTTTTGTGTTTTTTTTTCTTTTTTTTTTTTTTTTTTTTTTTTTTTTGCCAGAGTGTCTTGGCTTTCCATGCCTGAAATACTCTCATGGGCTTTTCAGCAGGATCCGAATGCCTTGAGGGCTGATTCTGAGGCCAGAGTGCTGTTTAGGACATCTGCCATTCTATGAGTCTGCTGTGTATCTCGTTTCCCATGTTGGATCACTCTTACCTTTATTTATTCTATCGGTTAGTATTAGCAGGTACTAGACTTGTTTATGTGCTCCCTTTGACTCTTAGTCCTTTCATTATGATCAGTTGTGACCTGAAATTGATCACTGGGACTAGTGAGATGGCATTGGTACATGCCACCTTGATGGGATTGAATTGGAATCCCCTGGTATGTGTCTAACTCTCCCATTTGGGGCAAGTCAGCTTGAGCATGTCCCAGATTGTACATCTCTTCCCTCTCTTATCCCCACTCTTATGTTTACCAGGGATCACATTTCAGTTAAATTTCAACACTTAAGAATAACTGTGTATTAATTACAGAATTAAACCAGTCATATTAAGTAGAAAAAAAACAAAAAAAAAATACTAAGAGGGATAATGTATTAAGTTGTTCATTAATAGTCAGGGCTATGCTGATCAAGTCACCATTTCTCATAGTGTCGATTTCACTTCAACAGGTTTCCTTTGTGGTGTTCAGTCAGTTGTCACCGATCAGGGAGAACATATGATATTTGTCCCTTTGAGACTAGCTTATTTCACTCAGTATGATGTGTTCCAGATTCCTCCATTTTGTTGCAAATGACTGGATTTCATTTTTTCTTACTGCGGTATAGTATTCTAAAGAGTACATATCCCATAATTTCTTTATCCAGTCTACCGTGATGGGCATTTAGGTTGGTTCCAGGTCTTGGCTATTGTGAATTGTGCTGCAATGAACATTAGGGTACAGACCGCTTTTTTGTTTGCCAATTTAAATTCCTTTGGGTAAATTCCAAGGAGTGGGATGGCTGGGTCGAACGGTATTGTTATATTCAGGTTTCTGAGGAATCTCCAGACTGACTTCCATAGTGGCTTGACCAGTTTGCATTCCAACCAACAGTGGGTTACTGTCCATTTTTCCAAACATCCTCGCCAGGATCTGTTGTTGGTAGATTTCTGAATATTAGCCATTCTAACCGGGGTGAGGTGAAACCTCATTGTGGTTTTGATTTTCATTTCCCTGATTGCTAGTGATCCTGAACATTTTTTCATGTGCCTGTTGGCCATTTGGATTTCTTCTTTTGAAAAATGTCTATTGAGGTCCTTGGCCCATCTCTTAAGTGGGTTGTTTGTTTTGATGTTGTGGAGTTTCTTGATTTCTTTGTAGATTCTGGTTATTAACCCTTTATCTGTTGTATAGTTCACAAATATTTTTTCCCATTCTGTCAGTTGTCTCTTCACTCTCTTGACTGTTTCTTTTGCAGTACAGAAACTTCTTAGTTTGATGCAATCCCAATAGTTGATTTTGGCTTTGACTGCCTGTGCCTCCTGGGTCTTTTCCAGAAACTCTTTGCCTGTGCCAATATCTTGAACGGTTTCTCCAATGTTCTCTAATAACTTGATGGTGTCAGGTCATAGATTTAAGTCTTTAATCCATGTTGAGTGGATTTTTGTGTAAGGTGTAAGGTAGGGGTCTTGATTCATGCTTCTGCACGTGGAAATCCAGTTTTCCCAGCACCATTTATTGAATAGACTGTCCTTGCTCCAGGAATTGGTTTTAGATCCTTGATCAAATATAAGTTGGCTGTAGAGGTTTTCAATGATTTCTGGTGTTTCAATTCTGTTCCATTGGTCTATCCATCTGTTTCTGTACCAGTACCATGCGGTTTTGATTACAACTGCCCTGTAGTATGTCCTGAAATCTGGTATTGTGAGGCTTCCGGCTTTGTTTTTGTTGTACAAGATTGCTTTAGCTATTCGAGGTCTCTTTTGCCTCCATATGAATTTCAGCATCATTTTTTCTAGACCTGAGAAGAATGTCTTTGTTATTTTGATTGGAATTGCATTGAATCTATAAATTGCTTTTGGGAGAATGGACATTTTGATGATGTTGATTCTTCCAATCCATGAGCATGGAAGATTTTTCCATTTTTTGGTATCCTCTTCTATTTCTTTCTTTAAGGTTTTGTAATTCTCATCGTAGAGATCTTCAACGTCCTTGGTGAAGTTTATTCCAAGGTATTTGATTGTTTTTGTAGCTATTGTGAATGGGATTGATCTTAGCAGTTCTTTCTCAGCCATGGCATTGCTTGTGTATACAAAGGCTGTTGAGTTTTGTGCATTGATTTTATATTCTGCCACTTTGCCAAACTCCTCTATGAGTTCCAATAGTCTCTTAGTAGAGTTCTTTGGATCCTCTAAGTAAAGAATCATATCGTCTGCAAAGAGGGATAGTTTGACTTCTTCCTTCTCAATTTGTATTCCTTTAATTTCTTTTTCTTGTCTGATGGCTGTAGTTAAAAATTCCAGAACTATGTTAAATAGCAGTGGTGAGGGTGGGCTAGTCTACAGTTTTGTATGTGGGAAATCTGAACTGAATTTTCTACTTGGAGATGAGTTTTATTGGGAGATTCCTGGAGGAATCTACTTTTTAAAAAATATTTTTTTTTATTTGGATGAAAAAATGACAGAGAGAGAGAGGGAGAGACAGAGAAAGAGGTGTTCCTTCTGCTGGTTCACTCCCCAAATGGCTGCAGCAGCCAGCTCTGGGCCAGGCTGAAGCGAGGAGCTAGAAACTCCAGCCTGGTCTCAAACATGGTGTTGGGGGCCAAGCACCTGGACCATCTTCTGTTGCCTTCAGGTGCATTAATTGGCAATTGAATAGGAATTGGGGCAGCTGGGACTCTAATCAATACTCCAATAAGGAATGCCAGTATCGTGGCAAGCTTAACCCACTATACCAAAGTGCCAGCATGAGGAATCCACTTCTAAGCTCATGGTGAAATCAACTTCTTTCTGTCTGTTGGTCTCTAGTCCTGTTTCTTTACTACCTGTCAGACAGGAGCACCCTCTTCTCTTCGATCCCACCACATTTCTTCCCACATGACTTCTCCATCTTCAAAGTAACAGCACTATTTGAGTCCCTCTGACTTCTCCTTCTACTATCAACTGGAGAAATTGTTCAGCTTTTAAAAAGCTAATGTGCTTGGGTTAAGTTCAACTGAATAGTCTCCTTTTCACATGTATTCACAGGAGTGTGATGTTTGGATGGGCTAACTTAAAATTCTGCCTTGCATAGGTTTATACATGGACAGATAGACAAAAAGAAATTTAAGGGAGAGGTGGAAAATTAGGAATTATATTTTTAATCAATTTAAATTATAATTTTACATTTTAAGTATATAAAGTATACTTTCTTAAAAACCAGCAAAATTCTAACATTTAGAATTATCCATATCATCTGATAGAAAATTAAACTGTACGAATATGTCAGAAATGCAAATGGAAATTTTTCTCAGAAGATCTGAACAATGTCTTTTGCATGTAGTTCAATCACTCGACCAGACTTGACTTTTATATTAAATCCAGCAATGAGTAAAGAATGTCAAACAGAGATATGCAGTGAACGTGTCCAGTGGAGAAGATGCCACTTGGGACATCCACCTGCTGTAACACAATGCCAGAGTCTGACTACCAGATCTGCTCCAGAGTCTAGCTTTCCACTAATGTGCACTCTGGGGGGATGTCTCAAGTAGCTGGGTCACTGCCACCCAAGTGGGAGACTTGGGATTTAATTTCTCCTCCTAGTTTCAACCAGCCCCAACCCCACTGCTGAATAGTGAACTAGTGGATGGAAGTTCTCTTTAATTATGT
Organism: Oryctolagus cuniculus; assembly: GCF_964237555.1. Classification (NCBI taxonomy): domain Eukaryota; kingdom Metazoa; phylum Chordata; class Mammalia; order Lagomorpha; family Leporidae; genus Oryctolagus; species Oryctolagus cuniculus. The sequence goes on along the minus strand of NC_091437.1, from coordinate 103,636,531 downwards.
CTCTCTCTTTCTGTCTGTGTACCTTCCTCTCTCTTTTTTGCAAACCTCACTGTCTTCTCACTTTTTATACAAAATAAATATCTTGCTCAAAAATTATGCTTCACTATGTTCTTTTTTCCCTTTCTTTTGATAAGAGCTACATGAGCTATGGTGGACTTTCATTTTTATCAGAAAATTTTATATAATTTATAAAATGGTTAACTTTCAAAAGAGATTTTTAAAAGATTTATCTATGTAACTTTATTTACATATTTATGCAAAAGACAGGGTTAGAGAGAGAGAAAGAGAAAGAGAGAGACAGAGAGAGAGAATATGAGGATGAGATCTTCTATCAACTGATCCACTCCTCAAATGTCTACAATGACCAGGGCTGTGCCAAGCCAAAGCCAGGAGACTGGAACTCCATCATGGTCTCCCATAGGGCTAGCAGGAACCCAAACACTTGTCCATCTTCTGCTGTCTTACTAGTCCCATTAGCATGTAGCTGATTCAAAAGTTGAGCAGCCAGGACTTAAACTGGTGCCCATATGGGATGCTGGCATTTTTGAGGCAGCTTAACCCACTAAGCCACAATTTGGGTACCACCAGAGAATTATTTTAAAAACAAAGTTTATTGGCATTGAAATAATTTAAAGAGGAAAACTTAAGAAATATGTCTATTGTAAGAGTTGTCTCATAGTGATTGAATAACCTTTAAGATGAAAAATGTAGTAAAGAATCCAAATTGAATTTTGGCTCATTCTTCTTATACTGTTACTCTGATATTCGATAAGAGTGTAACTTCTGTGACTCTCACTTTTCTCCTCAGTTAAAAGAAGATAATAATGTTAGTGTTTTTAGTATTTTTAGGTTTAAAGATTTATTTATTCATTTGAAAGGCAGAGTTACAAACATGCAGAAGCAGAGAGACAAGTCTTCCATCTGCTGGTTTACTCCCCAAATGGCTGCAACAGCCGGAGCTGTGCTGAACCAATGCCAAGAGCCAAGAGATTCTTCCAGTTCTCCCACATGGGTGCAGGGACCCAAGGTCTTGGGCCATCTTCCATTGCTTGATGTATCCCAGAGAGAAAGCTATTCTTGTGTTTCTTACTGTATAATATAGCTGATAAAGGCTAAGTATGCTTAAAACAAACAGAAACTGGTTTGAAACATAGGTTTGTATGGTAGGTTTATATTCAGGTTTCTGAGGAATCTCCGGACTGACTTCCACAGTGGCTTGACCAGTTTGTATTCCCACCAACAGTGGGTTAGTGTCCATTTTTCCACACATTCTCGCCAGCATCTGTTGTTGGTAGATTTCTGTTTGTGAGCCATTCTGACTGGGGTGAGGTGAAATCTCATTGTAGTTTTGGCTTGCATTTGCCTGATGGCTAGTGATCCTGAATATTTTTTCATGTGCCTGTTGGCCATTTGGATTTCCTCTTTTGAAAAATGTCTATTGAGGTCCTTGGCCCATCTCTTAAGAGGGTTGTGTGCTTTGTTGTTTTGGAGTTTCTTGATCTCTTTGTAGATTCTGGTTATTAACCCTTTATCTTGCATAGTTTGCAAATATTTTTCCCATTCTGTCAGTTGCCTCTTCACTTTCCTGTTTCTTTTGCCATACAGAAACTTCTCAATTTAATGCAATCCCAATTGCTAATTTTGGCTGTTACTGCCTGTGCCTCCCGGGTCTTTTCCAAGAAGTCTTTGCCTGTGCCAATATCTTGCAGTGTTTCTCCAATGTTCTCTAATAATTTGATGGTGTTGGGTCATAGATTTAAGTCTTTAATCAATGTTGAGTGGATTTTTGTGTAAGGTGTAAGGTAGGGGTCTTGCTTCATGCTTCTGCATGTGGAAATCCAGTTTTCCCAGCACCATTTATTGAATAGACTGTCCTTACTCCAGGAATTGGTTTTAGATCCTTGATCATATGTAAGTTGGCTGTAGATGTTTGGGTTGATTTCTGGTGTTTCAATTCTGTTCCATTGGTCTATCCATCTGTTTCTGTACCAGTACCATGCTGTTTTGATTACAACTGCCCTGTAGTATGTCCTGAAATCTGGTATTGTGAGGCTTCCGGCTTTGCTTTTTTTGTACAAGATTGCTTTAGCTATTCGAGGTCTTCCTGTGCCTCCATGTGAATTTCAGCAACATTTTTTCCAGACCTGAGAAGAATGTCTTTGTTATTTTGATTGGTATTGCATTGAATCTATGGAAGTCAGTTTGGCGATTCCTCAACAACCTGAATATAACCCTACAATACAACCCAGCCATCCCACTCCTTGGAATTTACCCAAAGGAAATTAAATTGGCAAACAAAAAAAGCTGTCTGCACCTTAATGTTTATTGCAGCTCAATTCACAATAGCTAAGACCTGGAACCCACCTAAATGACCATCAACATTAGACTGGATAAAGAAATTATGGAAAAAATTTCTGTTCACAATTGACCCTAATGATAGGACTAAGAGGCAAAGGGATCACATAAACAAGACTACTGTCTGATAATACTAAGTGATAGAATAAAAAAGGAGAGAACGATCCAACATGGGAAGCGCGATACACAGCAGACGCATAGAAGGGAAGATGTCCTAAATAGCACTCTGGCCTCAGAATCAGCCCTTAAGGCATTCGGATCTGGCTGAAGAGCCCATGAGATTATTTTAGGCATGGAAAGCCAAGACACTCTGGCAAAAACAAACAAACAAACAAACAAAAAACCAAAAAAAACTAAATGAAAGATCTCTGCGAGTGAGATCCCAGTGGAAAGAACAGGGCCATCAAAGAAGGAGGTACCTTTCTCTGAAGGGAGGAGAGAACTTCCACTTTGACTATGACCTTGTCTAAATAAGATAAGAGTCGGCAAACTCAAAAGGCTTCCATAGCCTTGGAAACTCATGACAAGAGCCTAGGGTGATTACTGACACCATAAACAAGAGTGTCAATTTGTTAAGTCAACAACAGGAGGCACTGTGCACTTACTCCTCATGTAGGATCCCTGTCCTTAATGTGTTGTACAATGTGAATTAATGCTATAACTAGTACTCAAACAGCATTTTACACTTTGTGTTTCTGTGTGGGTGCAAACTGTTGAAATCTTTACTTAATATATGCTAAACTGATCTTCTGTATATAAAGAGAATTGAAAATGAATCTTGATGTGAATGGAATGGGAGAGGTTGCAGGAGATGCTTGGGTTTTGGGTGGGAGGGAAGTTATGGGGGGAAAAGCCATTGTAATCCATAAGATGTACTTTGGAAATTTATATTTATTAAATAAAAGTTAAAAAAAAGAAACATAGGTGGCAAATATGTCTTGGATCTATGAAAACTCAAAGAAACCAGCAATGATGCTTGTTTTCTAAGGAAATATATCCTAGAATGGGATTGATAGAAGCTACACAAAGGCAAGATGTTAAAATTTTTACATTCATGGATCATATAACCATCTTGTGTGTTTACATTTGGTTTTATATTTGGAAAATGGCAAATAGAAGCGTATACTCAGCATAATAACTTTGTAGAAAGCACTTATAGATGCTCTCAGAAATAACACAACCTTAATTAGGCAATAACATTCAATGCTTCTTTCCATAGTTATTTTGTAAGTGACTTACCACAGTTTTTGAAATTTCTGGTAATAGTCTTATGAATGCTATGAGAAAAAAATGGGATTACATTTTAATAAAACCAAAATACTAGGGTTTGATAAACTAAATTAAATTTTAAGTGAATGTATATTTTGGTATTTTCAACCAAATTCTTCCCTTTTATTAACAAAATTTTCAGTTACTTCAAATCTTGCATTTTAAATCCAAAAGAAATAGAAATAATTACATACTTAAGAATTGTTGAATCTTCCTGGATAAAATTGTAGTTGTCAATAAGTCATAATTGGGGTCTAAAATGCTTGTGCCATAAATGCTATTTTTAGTGAACCCTGTAAAGTGACTACTTTCTTCCTTTTCCCCTTGGTTTATCCTCCCCACACCCTATCTCTGACCACAATTCCAGTGGAGATGAGGATCAAAATGTTGCAAACTTTTGTAAAGAAAGGTAACTTTATTTATTTTACTTTCAGAAATGGGTGTTAATGGAATTATAGAGGGGTTATATAATCAAAAAATTGTATCATATTGGTAATCAATCATCCTAAAACACAATAAGCATATGGGCTTGAGTAGATTTAAGTAAAGAATTATAAATAATATTAGTTTACTTACTTGCATCTAACTTAGGCAGGGGAATTGTAAGAGGTTTTCTCTGTAAATAGCTCAGGGGGCTGGCGTCGTGGTGCAGTGTGTTAAGCTGCTGCCTGCAATGCAGGCAACTCATATGGGTAGGAGTTCATGCCCCAGCTATTCCATCTCCCATCCAGTTTCCTGCTAATGTGCCAGGGAAAGCAGCAAAAGATGGCCCAAGCTTGGAAACTTGCACTCACTGGATGAAGCTCCTGGTTCCTGGCTTCAGCCTGATCCAGTCCTGGCTGTTTTGGTCATATGGAGAGTGAATCAACAGATGGAAAATCTCTCTCTACCTCTCTTCTCTCTGTGTAACTTCGCCTGTTAAAAACTAATTAAATCCTTAAAAAAGAATAGGGGCCAGTGTTGTGGCTTAGGAGGTAATGCTGCTGCTCTCAGTGCCCCAAAGGGGTGCCAGTTCTTATGTCAGCTGCTCCAGTTCCAATTCAGCTCCCTGCAAATGGCTTGGAAAAAAAAAACAGTGGAAGATGGCCCAAGAAATAGCATTTAAAAGTAAAATAGAAGGGTGTCAATACCAGAATATAGCCATAAAGGGACCTTCTGTACAATATGAGTTAGTGTAAGAAACAGAGACAAAAACCTTAGGAGTACCAAAAGAGTACCATAGCAAAAGTTAAGGGAGATTTTGGAAGGAAACAGGTTCTGTAGCATACTTTTCTTGGTAAATGAGAACAAGTTTGAAGGGTCAACAAGACCTGAGAGTGATAACTAAGCAGAAGAGGAAAACCTAGCTCTCTAAGAGAAAGCAGAAAGAATGCAACAACAAAAAAAAGAAGACAAAAAACATGGATCTAACATTGAGAGGAAATAGAAATAGTGTGGAGGTGGGAGTAGATCCAGATCCAGGGTAGTTTTGGAAAACAGTAGGAAGTCAGAAACATTTAAGACCCGGTGAAGAGATGAACATGGTTGGGAGGAAACTTGAGAGGATCCATGCTGAGATCCGTGCTTGTTCTTGAAGTGGGAGGAAATAGGTCACCTGGTAAAAGTAAGGCGCATCAGGATGAGAGGAGAACTTGGGGATAGTTCTGGAACATCTGTGATGGATAATGGGAGGGACAGTCAAGTGGAGTGAGGGCTGTCAGGTAGCTTTGAGTGACAGTTTCCATAGGGACTTTAAAAGACGATTCATAAAATGTGTTATGCTTACAAGTTACACTGTAGGCATGCACTGAGATTTTCTCAACTTATTTTTATATTTTAATAAAGAAAAAAACTAAAAATCCTTTATATCTGAATTGTCAAAGCCTTTGCCTCTGAAATCTTTGTGTCCTGCAGAATTATGTAAGGCTTTGGTCAAACATCTGCTTCTTATCTATCTTTGTTTATTTAAGTCTCCACTTTATTATTTTATAAGCAGTAGCACAGATAACGAAATTATGGATGGTTATTTTTCTTGGAGAACAGTTTTAAACAGTGCACAGCAAGGATAAAACATTTCAGCTGTAAGGAACAGTTTCAAATTCTCCTCTTTTGAGAAAAGACTGATGAATTTTCATTTACTCAAGAAGAGGAAAACATGTTTTCTCTTACTTTTAACTGATATCAGTTGAAGGTTGCCTATGAGTACCTGAAGTATTTGATGATGTAGATTTGTAATAGTGAAGCAATGAGATTTACTAGATTTCTTCTGTGCTGAAATCTAAAAGAGCCCTTAATCTATAATGTGACTAAACTTATGCCTAGTAATGTCCAAAGGCTGATAGGAATACACTAAAATTTCCAGATAAAAGTAATTACACTACCATTTATGACTTTCAACACATTTGTTTAGAGTACATTGCTTGTCTTATTCTTGTAGATTTCCTAAGAAAATCTCTCCCCTAATATTTCCTAGTCATTCATTGGCTGTATCCTATTCCTTCCAAGAAGATGCAACAAATTACCTGATTGATGTGTTTGCAAAAGGAATAGCAGATGTGGTTCAATTTTTTTTTTTTTTTTTTTTTTTGGACAGGCAGAGTTAGACAGTGAGAGAGAGAGAGAGAGAGAAAGGTCTTCCTTTTTCCGTTGGTTCATCCTCCAAATGGCCACCACAGCCAGCGCTGCCCCGATTGGAAACCAGGAGCCAGGTGCTTCCTCCTGGCCTCCCATGCGGGTGCAGGGCCCAAGGACCTAGGCCATCCTCCACTGCACTCCCGGGCCACAGCAGAGAGCTGGACTGGAAGAGGAGCAACTGGGACAGAATCTGGCACTCTGTCCGGGACTAGAACCCGGTGTGCCGGCACCACAGGAAGAGGATTAGCCTAGTGAGCTGCGGCGCCGGCTGGTGGTTCAATTTTTTGATTCCACATTTTTTCTAGGAACTTCTTTCCTCCTCCATGACATAGATTTTTTTTTTAACAGATGAGATCACTACATAGCATGGCGTGAACTCATTTGCATCCTTGAACTTTGTGAACATATTGGTGTAACTTTGAGATACAGGATTTCAAACAGATCATTATTGCTCTGCATTTAAATTATATCTTCAGTATATAATTATATATATATTATATATATAAATTATATCTTCAGTATATATCTTCAGTATATATTCAGTAATAAAAGTGTTTTTTTTTTTTTTTGCTTTCATTTGAAACCATCATCACCTTTGATGAGCCTAAACTCAAGTGGAGAAAGTTTGTAGTCAGTTGGGAATTGAAATCAATTAATGTCTTTTATTACAAAATGTCCTGATAAAAAGCAGAGAGTTGATGCTTAAATAATACTATCACTGTTACACTGTGATTTTGTTATATCTTGCTCACACGCTCATTACCTAACTTATGTCATTGTTAAAATTATTTATTTATTTATTTATTTTTCATCTCTATGCACTGTTGCTAGTTGCCACTTCAGTGACTGGCACATAATAGATGTTTAATAAATTATTGCGGGAAGAATAAATGAATAGAATTCAAAATATAATTTTGAATATCAATTCTATTCTCTTATAATTTTAATTTAAAAATAACTAAACATGAAGCATGATTTCTGACTAAAATTTACATCATTAAGCATTTGTGTTTTCTCTATCATATCTCACATTTTGAAGGACAGATAACTATTTTTTTAAAGATTTATTTATTCATCTGAAAGGCAGAGTTACAGAGAGGCAGAAGCAAAGAGACAGAGTCTTCCATTCGCTGGTTTACTCTTCAAATGCCTGCAACATCTGGAGCTGTGCAAATCCGAAGCCAGGAGACAGGAGCTTCTTCCAGGTCTCCCACATGGGTGCAGGGACCCAAGGACTTGGACCCTCTTCCACTGCTTTCCCAGGCCATAGTAGAGAGCTAGATTGGAAGTGGAGCAGATAGGACTCGAACCAGCGCCCATACGGGATGCCGGCACAGCAGACAGTGGTTTTACCCACTATGCCAGAGTGTCAGCCCTACAAGTATATTTTAACAATAACTTATAAGAATGAGGTATGAATCTGAATTTTAAAATGGTCCTTTTCAGTAGATACACAAATCTAGGATTAATAGCGATAGAAAATTACACTATTAAATCCAAAAATAGAGGGCTGGGGGTAATTACATAGCACCTTGGTGTAGATCATAAGGTTATCTTTGCTTTGTTTTTAGTAAATAAATCCCATCATTTTGATAATGAAATCCTTCACAGTTCAGGATTTATGCAGATTTATAGCTATGATTTAGCCATAGAAATTATAAATAAAATGCAATTAGAAATAAAACTATAAAAACCGGTAATGATTTAAAAAACTAACACACATAATCATGTATCTGAGTTTGAAGCCATATAGTTTAACATCTTTAAAGAACTAGCTGATCTTCAATGAAAGATGTATGCGCATGGGCACACACATGCTTCAAATGATCAGAAATGACATTTTTCACAAAGGAGCTTGAATGACATAAAGGCTAAAGAAAATAAATTTATGTTAAATTTTTTTCAATCAGTTAATTCAAATGTCAGGATATACAGTTCTTGCTAACCATACACTTTCCTTAAACTAATATAGAAAATGAGGTGATGAATATTTAATATGATCAATATATTTTTGAATTCACAGATGCATTTTCTGATTAATATGAATGTTCACAATTTACATTGTTAGTGTTTGCTCATTATCTAATATACTGTTGTAATGAGTTAATGCTGAGTAAGCAAATTTTAAAAACATATGTAAATGCCCAACACATTATTTGGCATTTTGTCACAACAAAGTGATCTGTATTCCATGTGCTCTTTACAACATCTTTGTATGTAATACATGCATAATTTCATATAATAATAAAACAAATAAAATGTTTCAACATATTGATACATCCTCAAATATATTTATAATTTTAGGGATTATCATTTATTTATTTGAAAGCAAAGTGACACACACATGTACACACACTCAGAGAGACAGAGAGACATCCTCCACTTGATGGTTCAGTCTATAATGGCTGCAACAGCTGAGGCTGGGCCAGGTCAAAACCAGGAGTCTGGAATCAACAGAGGCCCAAATACTTAGGCCATATTCTACTGCTTTCCCAGGTATATTATCAGGAAGCTATATTGGAAGCAGACAGCTGGGATTGTAACTAGCCTTCCACTATGGGATGCTGGTGTGACAAATGGTAGCGTAACTGGCTGCACCAGTTGTATTATCCATCTCAAAAAAGAACTGTGAATATGAGTAACCATCTTGGACAGAAGTATCATAAATTACTATCTTCATAAACAAATAGCCATTTTTTTTCTCCAAAAGCTCCAATAACTTCTTTTTTCACTGGAAACATCTTACTTAATGTATACAAACTTCATGCATTTCATAAATACAACTTCAGGAACATAATGATTCTTCCCACCATACCCGCCCTCCCACCTGCACTTCCACCCTTCTTCCTCTTCCTTCTCCAATTCCCATTCTTATTTTTATTAAGATCTATTATCAATTAGCTTTATATACATAAGATTAACTCTATACTAAGTAAAGAGTTCAACAAACAGTATGAAAACTCAAAAAAAAAAAAATCTGTTCCTCAACAGTCCAGGCAATGGCTGTTCAAAGTCATTGCATCTCAAAGTGTCAAATTCACTTTTATAAGTTACCTTTTAGGTACTCTATTAGTTACTGCAGATCAGGGAGAACACATGTTATTTGTCCTTTTGGGTCTGGCTTATTTCACCAAGTATGATGTTTTCCAGATTCATCCATTTTGTTGCAAATGACACACTCTAACAGGTATTAAATTTCATATTTTTAGATTCTATGAAGCAGAGGACATTCCCAAATCTGTTTATATTATTAAAATTGAATCAGTTACTTCATAAGGTATAAAATCCATGTTGAAGCAAAAAATATAAATAATGAGGCAGGAATAAGAAGTTGTGATGTTCTATTGCACAGTAGACTGACTATGGATAGTGATAATGTACTGTACATTATTCTTTAAAAAAAAAAAAAAAAAACTAGAAGAAACGGTTTTGAATCGAGAAGATAGTTAAGTTTACCCTGATTTGAACACTACAATATATATGGAATTAAAATTGCATTCATCTAAGACAAGTACTAATTAAATTCAGATAAAAATATATCAGCATCCTAAGTCATTTAGGTGTAACTGCTAATTTAAATTGGGTAAAACTATTGTATACTCAACATGTTATATTGAAAAAAAATAAAAAAAATAAAAACAGAAAAAAGAAGAAATAAAAAAAGACAAAAGAAAAAAATTAAATAAAAATATATATATGGAAACATCACAGTATATTCCATAAATATGTAGAATGTTGCATGTCAGTTAAAAATAGAAGTAAAGTTTTAAAAATTGGCAGGTGCATTGAAAGCTGTGCCAACGATGCATATTTACTTCCTACACTGATGGCAAGCCCATGTTTTTATTTTCAATGAAAGGTTAATGCCCAAACTCCCTAATATCAATGATCTGAGAGGTCCTTGGAGCTTCATGCTAAAATGCAATTTTTATAAACATGTTTGTATGGCTGGATTTTGAAAAGTTTGTATGGTTTTGAAGACATGGAATCCTGTTTTCCTAAACAGTGATTTAATAGATCAGTTGTTTGTAAAGGGCAGATAGTTCCATAGTGCTTTTGTTTAAATAACAAAACCTTTAAATGTTTTCTTCTCTCATTTTTTAAGAAATTTAATTTTTGCTTGAAATGGACTGGATTATTCAAGGTTTTAAAAAATAAGTCAAGCCTGCAATAATTTCAAGCCATTATTTTTCCTGTTATAATAATATAAGACATAGGGGAACTCTGGCACAAGGATATCTTTTAATAATATAATTTCATAAACATATCTTACATATTTCTTTATACGAATGTTCATAAACTTTAAGCTTAATCATAAAAATACCTTGTTATCAATATATGATCCTAGTACAACATATATTCTACTTTTGGCACACTGATACAGGTTAAGTAGTAAATATATCTAACCAGCTTTGAAGTTTTTTCCTTCCAGGAATCTGTTCTTCCAAATAGCAGAAATTTATAAAAATTCAGAATACAATTTGTTCTTTACTGGTATTTTTACCATTGGTATTTTCATCAATACCAAAATAATTTAAAAATGTGAATGCTAATTAATGTCTTTTGGTTTAAAATAAGATTTAAGTATCTTTTTTTTTTTTTTTTTTTGACAGGTAGAGTTAGACAGTGAGAGAGAGACAGAGAAAAAGGTCTTCCTTCCGTTGGTTCACTCCCCAAATGGCTGCCACAGCCAGTGCTGCACCAATCCAAAGCCAGGAGCCAGGTGCTTCCTCCTGGTCTCCCATGCAGGTGCAGGGGCCCAAGCACTTGGACCATCCTCCACTGCCCTCCCGAGCCACAGCAGAGAGCTGGACTGGAAGAGGGGCAGCTGGGACTAGAACTTGGTGCCCATATGGGATGCTGGCGCTGCAGGCAGAGGATTAAGCAAGTGAGCCATGGCGCTGGCCCCTTGGAGTATCTTTATAAAAGTAGCATAAATTGATGCTTTTCCTTTCTTATATAATTTATGTGGTTCACAAAGCCTTAGACATTCACAGTTGTTTTGAAAACTTGAGCAGATAATTCTCAAAAAGTCAGTGTTCCCATGCGTATTTTTAATTGGTTCAAAAAATATGAAAATGTTCTTCACTGTTCAAATAGATTTCAGGCACAGCTTATAAAATCTGGATGCTAAGTTGTCAATGTTAATTTTCAAACATAATTGGTTTAGGTAAAATGTATTTATAACTAAAACAGAACAGATATAAATGAAATGTAAAGATCACAGCTGACTATACATCACCCGCGAATTCATCATTAAGCATAAACTTTATGTACTTTGCCACTGTAAACTATCACTACCTGAATGAATACCTTCTCATACAGTTCCTTAACTTTATTTATTTCATCATCTTTATACTATCCCTATGACCAAGAGACTCATCAGGCCTCTCTCAGCTAATCTAAACTTTAAACACATTTCTTCTGTCTATGGATCCCTGTATTCTCCCTTCTTGGAGTATTTACTTTAAAAAACCTACAGTTGTAAATTCTTTCTCTGCCTCTTCAAGATGTAAATCTTCTACAACCTAGAAATGCCTTTGCCACAATCAGAGACAGCATACCACCTCTCATTTCCAGAGAAATGTGGGAGTCTTACTTCTTCCATAACACAAAATTAGCTAGTATACATGGCCTAATCATATTTCAGATCTTCCAGTTAATTTTCATTAGCTCAACCAGCACTTATAATTATTTCTGCCCTTGATTTCAGCAGAGTTGAGTTCAGTCTTTCTCTGTTCTGTTGCAATAGTCTTCAATATAATTTTTCTTATCTATTTAACTGCACTAGTATAGTTTTTTTACATCCATATGCAATATTTGTGTCCTAAAGTGATGCAGATCTCGAAATATGCTAAGAAAAGCTAATCTGTTATCATTCTCATTTCCTAGAAAGTTATGAAACAAGGTCGCAATTTGGTTAGAAAATATGAATTGTGTTGTATAATTGCAAATCTTTTGTAACTACAAGAGAGTATTAGTTCTTAATTGGGTAAAAGTGCAAAGAACAGAAACCTAAAGAATTTAAAATTGAAGAACTATTACACTGCTAATATCGCTGAAAGTGTAAAGCATGAATCCAAAAACAGAATAAAGATTATTGTCTTTCATGTCTTGTGATATGGTGGGTCAGACCATGATTTATTTCACAGATGATGCTTTATTTTAAACTTCTGGGCTTATGGGAGGAAATAAATTTAATTAGGATGATGTGAGGATTTTAAAAATCAGAAGGGCTACAACATCTTTTTACTTGTATTAGTGAGTGTTTTTGTATGTTTATTTTTCCTTTTTTTGTATTCAATGACTTTTGAATTTTAAGTGAGCAATTTGGTATATTATGAATTCAGGGTATAAATGAAATAATCTATAGGAAAGAAAAGGCTTTTCTATATCCAGTGTCCCTGAGTCAACATTTAAACTTTTAGAATAAATTTTTAGCCTATGGACAGAATTACCCATGAGCACAAAGATAGATGTCACAGATTTCCCCTGAAAAAAACCTTGGCTTTGCAAATCTAACTTAATTAATAGAGATGCATTTACATAAAACATGATAAATTCATTAATAAAATGCCAAGTAGGCACCAAAATAATAATAAGATATATTATATATGGTGACATTAAATCAGAGAGCTGTGTGTTTATTTGTGTGTGTTTATAGGTGATTTCCTTACATGTATAAAGATCTTAGGAAAAAATACAAATACAGAATGGTATGACTTCCAGAAAGCAATTTTCAGAGTCCAAGAAGAGTGAAAATTTTATCTTTCTTAGTTTGAATTTTTGAAAGATTTATTTATTTATTTTAAAGGCAGAGTGTCAGAGAAAGAGGAAAGGCAGAGAGAAAAATACCATCCATCCTCTGGTTTAGTACCCAAATGGCTGCAAAAGGCAGGCCTGGTCCTGGCTGAAGCAAGTAACCAGGGACTCTATCCAAGTTTCCCCCATAGATGGCAGGAGTCCAAGTACTTGGGCCATCTTCTACTGTCTTATCGAGTGTGTTAGCAGGGAGCTGAATCAGAAGCAGAGTGGTCAGGACTCAACTGGCGCTCCAATATACTTATACTTAACCTGCTGTTCCACAACACTTGTCTATTTGATTTATTTTTAAATCAGAACCTATCTCTGCCAATAATACTTATTATCAAATGCAGTCGGTTATAAAAAGTAAATGCTCTTGGGGCCAGTGCTGTGGCATAGTAGGCTAAGTCTCTGTCTGTGGTGCTAGAATCCTATATGGTTGTTGGTTCATATCCCAGTTGCTCCTCTTCCATTCTAGCTCTTTGCTATGGCCTGGGAAAACAGTGGAAGGTGGCCCGAGTGCTTGGGCCCCTGTACCCACGTGGGAGACCCAAAAGAACCTCTTGGCTCCTAACTTCAGACTGGACCAGCTCCACCCATTGCTTCCATTTGGGTAGTGAACCAATGGATGGAAGACCTTTCTCTGTCTCTCCCTCTCTCTGCATATAACTCTCTCTCTCAAATAAATAAATAAAACCTTTTTAAGAAAGTAAATTCTCCTATCTATAAAGTATTAAACATGTTGATGACAGATTAAAGTGTAAGATATAGCATACAATTTGGATCAATAAATGACACCCCTTTCAATTGTTAGAGGCTTAGGAAAGGCAGGAATCCTTTGGTGTTCATGATAAATGCACCCCTAATAGGAGTAATACTTTGCATAATTTTACCTGGAGTCCTGGGGTTCATCTTACATCACTGGACATTAGTTAATATCTGGGCAATCAATACATATTAAGTGATTCTATGATACAACAAACAGCTATTGAATTTTGCAACAAAAATGCTATATGCTATATTATATATAGTATTTTATATACTATAAAATAAGATTGACTTTACAATGTCAGAATTTAATCCATTAGATAAAATCAAGTATACATATCTTTGATTACTGAATTTAAACATTTAATATAGTTTAAGGCAATTAGCCTTACACATTTGAAAGAATGGGAAGTGCTATGTCTTGGGAAGGGCAGTGTGGGCTTGTTAAAGAACCCTTGAAGAGAGTTAACCTAAGTTGTATGCACTGAGCGTGAAATAGGAAATGCAGTGCTCAGAGCCACCCGTTAAGATCCTCTTATCTCCCTGCAGAAGGAACCTGAACTTCATGTGTTGCTGGTGCTGGTGAGACAGCTGCTATGTTTATCAGAAATGGGGGCTGGGAGTCTGGTTAAAAGGATTTTACACCCTTTTGGAATCAGAGCAAAAACAGCTGCAGAATACCACCCCTTCCCATCACAAAACAAAATCTATTAGGCATCCACATGCACATGGATTTTATCACAGCCTGGTGAAGGAAAATCACAGCCAAATGCTGCCAGCACAAGGATGGACGCACATTTTTGACCCTGGAACCCTATTTTACTTAGAATGTTCTGACCTTTAGGGTTATGGAATATTGTCTTCTGATATCTCAGAAATGGCAACAGCCCTCAAAAATATGCAAAGAAACCAATATTTATTAAAGTTAGAATATCAGAGTCACAAAGTAAACTCATACTCCTGAGTTTCTGAGCCATATTGGCTAACCTGAGATTATAATTAGTGAATACCACAGAGAGATTAACATTTGCTCTCCCTCATTTTTCCCTTTTACAAAAATCTTACAGGGACATTTTCCTCCAACTTTTGCTATGTCCAGACTCTTGCTTCTGTGGACATTCTATTTGGTTCAAGTTCGTATTTATCTGTTCTTTAAGCTTAAAAGGCTCTTTTTCCAATGCATCTTGAAATTCTTCACAATAGTAGAATCAAGGTTTAAGTGTCTAGGTTGGTTCTCCTCTGCAACATGCAACAGCATAAATAGGTTCATGCTGCAATTAAAATCAGGCCTGATAGACATCTGCAGAGGGAGAGTCTATTTGTATTAAGTTCTCTTGACAAGTGATGACACCATATGAGCCATTTCCAATGATCTGAATAATAACCTGGTAACCTTGCCCCTGAATAATGTATGCCCAGTATGATTCCAGAAGCAACTCTGACTTATCCAGGAAACCCAGGAATGTAGGATATAAACCATTGCATCTTATAAAAGCAAAAGAAAAAATAACTCAAAAGAAAGCCTTCTAATATCCTTTAATACATATGGGACTTATAACCTGACTATAGGACTTGCCATGGAAAACACCAAATATTCTGAAACAGTAGTTTTGACTTTAAAAACCTGATTCTAGATTTGCATTTTTGAAAACTGAGGCTGTAATCCTGTTAAGTAAAAAACAGAGAACAGATAATTCAAAGTTGGAGCAATAAGGATTCTCTACTAGATGGAAAAATGAATTCAAGTTAAATGAATCCTATTTCTTTAGTGCACACAGATTTTCAGATTAAAAATTAATCAAAACTTTTGAGATATCAGAGTTTGATGAACTTGACACATTAGGATACTTTTTGATATTCAAAAATATCTTGCAATTTGTTAAAAATAAAGTGCTGGCAATATTATTAAAGATACTGCTTCTAAAGTCTTCGTAACAGTATTGTAGCCTTGAAAAATCACAATTTTTAAAATAATCTCCAGAGCTTTTTTCTGACTTGCATAATTTGTTTCTAAGGGTATGCATAGTACTGGTAAAAGATTGCTTATGTCATATAAAATAACCAGCTAGAGATGCTGTTAAGAATGAGAAAGGCAGGCATCTGATAGCAGTGAAGATGCTGCTTGCGACACCTACATCCCATATTGGAATGCCTGGGTTCTAATCTTGGTTCTGCTTCTGATTCCAGTTTCCCGCTAACATGAACCCTAGGAGGCAGCAGATGATGACTCTAGTAGTAGAGTCCCTGTCATCCCCCTGGGAGACCTGGATGGAGTTCCACTGTTGGATCTGGCTCAGCCCTGGCTACTGTAGGCATCTGGGGAGTAAACCAGCAGATGGAAGCTCTGTCTTATTCTGTCTCTTCTGCAACTATGCCTTTCAAATAATATAAAATAAAATAACAAAGCAGGGGAGAAACATCAAGAAAATAATTTAGCAGGAGTCTTACTGCATTTTGTTAACAGAGGACTAGGAGATAGCACGGAAGTTCCGGTAATCTTTGGATAATCCTATCTACCATCCCTTCTGTGTGTTACCAGCTCCAATTGTAGCCCTCCCTAAATATCCCAATACTTGAAGTCTTTTTTGTTTTATCCAGAGGATGGCTTGATGAAGACTTTTGAACATCTTTATCAACATTCATGTGTTTGGCCCTTGTCTCAGAACTGGCCCTAACAAAAATCTAAACCTAAATCTCACAATTGGAACAAATAATCACCCAGGCACTGAGAACATGTTACTTACAGAAAGAAAGAAAAAAAGACAGCCATGAGGATGAAGGGCTTTTGACTTGCCCATTTCCTTTATGTTAATAACCGAGTATAAAGACTGCATGCTAATAATCACCTATTGGGGCCAGTGCTGTGGCGTAGTGGGCTTAAGCCTCCTGCTGCAGCACCAGCATGCCATAAGGGTGCCAGTTTGTGTCCAGGCTGCTCCTCTTCTGATCCAGTTTTCAGATATGGCCAGGGAATGCAGTGTATTGGCCCAAGTACTTGGGCCCTTACTCCCATGTGGGAGACCCCGAAGAAGCTCCTGACTTCAGGTCAGCTCAGCTCTGGCCATTGCAGCCATTTGGGGAGTAAACCAGTGAATGGGAGATCTTTCCCTCTGTCTGTAACTCTACCTCTCAATTAATTAAACAAAATCATTAATAGTCATCTATTGTGACTATAAGGCAAGAAGTATAAAGCCAAAATGATAACTCTCTAGAGATGGCAAATGAAAAGTTGAATATGGCTTGATTATTGATATCTTTGAACCACTGGATTAATCATGGAATATCTGACCTCCAGACATCTGCTGACATAAATAAATAGATCTGTTTGTGGAGGGGAACTGTATTTGCTCCAGTGATCAGGAAGATGATGAAGACATCCTCACCCCTTAATGTCTTCCCATCATTTTCATTACTCAGGTCTGTTTAAATGCCGAAAAGTGCCTATATTTGATACTTGGCTCTGGCTCCTGACTCCAGCTTTCTGCTAATGCATATCTTGGGAGGCGGTGGTGTTGGGTCAACTAGTAATGTTCTTATCACCCATATGTGAGCCTGGACTGAGTTCCTGGATCCTGGCTTCAATCCTTAACAGCCACAGTGGTGTTGTAGCATTTGAGGGCTGAACTAGTAGATCAGAATAGCAGAATAGTCTCTCTCTCTCTACCTCTTTCCCTCACGGCCTTTCAAACCAACAAATACTTAAATATTTAAAAATAAATAACAAATTTAGTCCCTTTGTGCTTTTAGTCATTGGTAGTCTAGGTTTTCAGTTACTTTACATAAGAAGCATCCCTAACTGATGACATAAATAGCTTCTCATATAATTAGAATCACCCCTGTCATGGCATGTGAGGTCTTCTGTGATAGGACCCTGGCTACTGCATTTACTATCATGTTCTTTCAGCACTGTGAAATGCTTCTTTTCTTCCTTCTCTTGGAATCATTACCTTAATGCACAGGGTGTTTGCCCCTCGTAGCTTGTGCCGAATCTGTTGTGCCACTGTGTTCCCATCATCCCCACCACTGAGCCTCTTTTAAATATCACTTCTCAGTTATACTGGATCTTTTCATTATAGACAAAGTGATTACCCCCACCGAATTTTGTCATAATAGTTTAAACCTATATTATTTATTCTATTTTATAGCATTTTTGGTAAACTTCAATCATTGTTTTGCTCCTTTAATTGTGTCACCCTATAGTGTAAACCCATGAAGTGAGTGTCAAGTGTGTTTAACTACCTGTCATAGCTGGAGCCAAGACATGGGGTAGTGTGTGGTAGATATTAATGAATTTGTTGAATGAATAGATGCAAAGAACTACCAGTTGGTACTTCAAAGAAACTCACATGTAGATAAGACACATTTAAATACTTCATCTTTTTGGAAAACAAAGCATCAGGGCAATGATTGAGTCTGATTCTTAAAAAAAAATAAGCAATTCTTATCACATAGTGTTATCTTCTCACAAAAGTGGCACTGTTATCAACTCATGTAGGTGCTATGATGCTTGTTTTAAGTCTTCTGATTTTCTTTGAGCATTTTTCATGTATTTGTTACTTCCACTTGCAAGGAATTTTGAGTCACTACGTTGAATTAACTTTTTATTGTGTACTAAACCAGTCCTGGATGGAGTTTATTTAGTCAGAAATATTATGACTTTATGAAATAGTATGACATCCTTTTATTATCTCTAATTTGAAAAGTAAAATCGCATATTATAATAAAATGAAACAAATATTACATCAGGATTTTTAAAATGCAGTACATTGGTAAATTATTCAATTAGTACTGGGAAAGAAGAACAAGTTGTGTTGGGATAACAGAACTAATGACACCAATTTGATTTCATTGTTAGGTTTATAATTTAAAATTTACACATATCTGTAGGTAAAAGAGGCCCCAATATCATTGCATTTTTCAATTTGGGGGGGAGGTATTTTTCCCATAGAACAGGAAATTATTTATCTGTTGATGTTGACTCAGTGATTCATGGACATGAGGATTGAAATCTAGGATTACCTTGGACTTTCCCTTGTAGTTACACTTCATGATCACAAGATGAATATAGAAGATCTGACCTTCCCTCCTACATTCCTCATAAGGAATAAAGGATTACCTACATGGCAAAATCTTACTGTGAATTCCATTTATATTCTATTGGCCAGATTTGGATCATGGTACTACACTCAGCTGCAAGACAGTTAAAATATGTTTAAAATCAAGATTATGTTACTAGTGAAAAGTGCATAAGTAATAATATTGCAAAGCTGACATTTCTAAGGAAGGAATACATAGTTAGCTTGCTTGTGCCTGATGTTCTTGTGTGAGTGCAAATATTGTGCTTATAAATATAGCATTATAGCATGCTCTTTGTAATTTAGACTACACAGCTCTCTCCTCACAATGGGACATTGTAGAAAGTAGATAGGGAGAAAGAAAAGATTTTCTCTCCTGTTTATTGCCAAAGAATGTCTTCAGGAAAATAATTTTGGTAACAATTTCTTTAGAAACAAAGCCAGGTTCAAAGTTCACCACTTTTAGGAAATGCATGTAAGAGAGAGTGTTCTCTCTGAGACCCACCATTCTATATTTCCCTATCCTAGAGAGGGATAGACTTTCTTTCCTGTAAGAGTAAGCTTATGCTCCCTTCCTAGAATGGCCTTAGAGTCAACCAAGAGGAACATCCATATGAATCTCAAATTCAGGAGGCAAGACTTCATGTTACTCAGGGGAAGGGGACAAGAACAACTTGTGTCTTAAGTCAAAAACTTTCAGAACTTGTTTCATGGATTTGCTGATGACAACACTTGAAAAGAATGATTAAGAAATTAGTAATGGGGCCAGCAGTGTGTAGTAGTGAGTTAAAGCCCTGGTCTGTAGCGACAGCATCCCATAGGGCACTGGTTCAAGTCCTAGCTGCTCCACTTCCGATCCAGCTCGCTCTCTGCTGTGGCCTGGGAGAGCAGTGGAAGATGGCCCAAGTCCTTGGGACCCCATACCCACGTGGAAGACCCAGTAGAAGCTCCTGGCTCCTGGCTGTTGTAGCCATCTAGAGTGTGAACCAGTGGATGGACGACCTTTAGCTCTTTCTCTGCCTCTGCCTCTCTATAACTCTGTCATTCAAATAAATAAATATTTTTTAAAAAAGGAATTATTAATGATCTATTACTTTGTTGAGGTCTTTGTTCATAACTAAACCATGTGATGTTGTTTATTGTGGAAAGAGACTATCTTCATCAGGTTTTTCCTGAGACTCTTCCAAGTCTCCCAGTTTGGAGATTCTTGTGAGGTAGGGGGTGACTTGGCACAGAGAAATCAAGGAAGACAAGAACTAGGAGCAAGGGTGAATTAAGCTGTCCTAAAGGGTAGAAATTATAGGATTTACTAAAGATATAGAACACCTACTTTTAAAATAACATTTTAGTGATTATTTATATTATTTAATTATAAAATATATATTAGTCAATGTTATTTTAAAGACCATTCCTTTAACGGCTATGTTAAAAGAAAAATTCATATGAAACACTGCTTAATTATCAATCTGAAAATATTTGGTAGCAAGATATCAAGAAAATAGTATGATTGATTGGAACACTGTGAAAAATTAAGGGCCATATGCACTTAACATAGTGCATATAATTTTTATCTAGTGTTTACATATTGGGAAAACAAGAGTATTAGCAAAGTAATATTTCCAAATATAGTTAATCAAATTCAATGCTCTTGATATAGAAATATTCTTTGAATAATCTGATTCAAGTTTTAGACATATTCTGTATTGGGTAATACAAAAGAACACTTTGGAAATCAAAATTGTTATTGAGAAATATTAAATTGTTTTGTGAGTTTCAGTTCTTCATCAGCTTTCTGAGAGGAACACTCATATATCTAAAGATGAATTACTAATTCTTATTCACAAGTGTAAAAATATGAATTTATTTGAGAAAAATCCTTGACGGAGAAGAAACCCTTAGAGATTGAACCCTCTGGTGACAGAAGAGAAAAGGAAAACTCTAGCCCACATATTTTTAAGAGGTTGGTAGTAATATCTCCACTCTCATTCCTCATTTTTATAATTAGCATTTCTTTTCTTTTTTGGTCAGTCATATAGAAACTTGAAACAATTATATAAGAATGACATTTAAAATCTCTCCCTTACCAAAGAGGAAAGCAAAAAGACATGTAAGATGGTTGTAATGATATGGGAGCAAAAGAAGAATATGTAAATTTGTCCTCAATGACTTTGTTGTTCAAAAATGAAATTACTTTCAAAGAACATTGGACTTAGATACAGAAAACAAAGTTATGAAGTAAAGAAGAAATGAAATAGAAAATTTAGAGTGATTACCCATACTAGGCAGAATTGGTGGGAAAATTCCCAAATATCTTAATAATTTTTCCTCAATTACCAGCACTTATCTTACATGCAATCAACAAATTAAGCTTCATTTCACTTATTCTTCACAATGACACTATGCAGTAGATATTACTTTTGTACCTATTTGACTAATGAGGAAGTAGTAGTGCAAAGAGATTAAAGAATATTTGCCACAGTCAGAAGACTAGTATGGAGCAGTATCATGCTTTTAATCCATGGGTATTTTTATCCATTACTCTTGCTTAATTAAATACAGCATTCTACTAGTGATTTTTACCTATTTTGTATTTAGTATACATGAAATAATCAGTTAATGATGTAAGATTTATATATGTAATATAACATTATAAACTAATATATCTAGAGGATTATTCTGCAAATTTCAGTATTATACTAGCATTTTCTGACCACCTTGCTAGCATGTAATCAAAACCTTATCACTTGAATTAATAAGAAGCAATTGCATTCATTATTTTTTTGTAACTTTTTAACTTTTGTAACATTCCTTTTTTTTTTTTTTTTTTTTTTTTTTTTTTTTCAATTAGGTCTTATTTATTTATCTTACATTTATCATGCCATGAATTCATAAGGAATGGGTTCCAGCAACTCAGGCTCCTTTCCATTGGTTCTGACAAAGTGGGCTTCTCTGGGTGGAGCAGGCTGACGCTTTAGTTGAACCCAGGTACCCTTCTCTTTGGCTTCCTTCTTCTTCTGATCATTTTCCTTCACACGTTTCAAGAAGCTATCTCTGCTCTTAGAGTGCTTAATGTGTTCAATACGCACATTTATTCTCTTGGCAAGAATCTTGCCTTTCACTTGTTTGTTTACAACAATGCCAACAGCATGCTGGGTAACATTGTAGACTCTTCCAGTTTTTCCATGGTAACATTTATGGGGCATTCCTTTTTGAACAGTACCCATTCCCTTGATGTCCACAATGTCACCTTTCTTGTAAATGCGCATGTATGTGGCCAAAGGAACAACTCCATGTTTTCTGAAAGGCCTGGAGAACATGTACCGGGTACCTCGCCTCTTTCCCTTTGTGTTCGTCATCTTGGCGAATTACTGGAAGATGGCGGCTCCGGCCGAAAGGAAGCGTAACATTCCTTTTTGTAACGTATGAAGCCAACATGCTCAATTGAATTTGTGTATTGCGAAGCTGTTATCCACTGTGAACAATGAGAACTCAGTGCATCTACTATGGATATTGTAAATGCTTCAATTATTCAGTTTATATTATTTACTTTGTATATAAACATAAACAGTTCTCTGCATTCACCAGTTTGACATCCATGGATTTAATCAATGGATTGAAACTATTTTTTAAACACTTTGTCTTTACTGAGAGACATTTTATTCTTGTCATTATAGCCAAAAAAATACAGTTTAACAACAATTTACAAAGCATTCACAGTGTATTAGTTATTGTAAATAATCTAGAAGTGATTTAAAGCAATATAAAAGGACTATGTAGATTACACAAAAATACTATACTTTGTACCAGGGACTTGAGCATCTGGAGGTTTTGATATCCATAGAGCTCTTGGAACCAATCCCTTTTGGATCCCAAGATCAACTGCAGATATCTAAATCTAGAGCTGATCTGTAACTTGGAGTGAATGAAACACATATTGTTTCCAAAAAGAACACAATCTCTTCCCCAGAAGCAGATGCCTTTTGATCCTTGACCAGTTCCTTCACAAATATATGCTGGTGTCCTAATGAGATTAAATGCATAGCTTCTCTGGGAAAGGCTCCATGCCCAGTGAACAAAATGTTGTGTGATTTGCTGCAGAAATGTCTCATGGCAAGAATAGACAACAACCATTTGCTATCATGCAGTCAGTGTTTAGGAGACACTGTCATCATGGTGGGTCTTTTGCAGAGATTGGAGAAATTGGACTGACTTTACAGCATCACTTTTCAGTGCTCTTTCCCTGAAAGGGCGTCCCACTCCCCTTTTCAGTTATAGTTATAGAGTGGAGTTTAATTGTAACATTCAACCGTCTCCTTAAGAATGTCAACTCTGCTTCTAGAATGTGTGCTGTGATTTGTGCTTTAGTTCTTAGCCGCTGGGTGACTTAACCTTTCTCTGCCTTGATCTTCTCATTTACAAATGCTGCTGTGTGTCTTAAAAAAAAGTCTAAACATGTAAAGCAGTAAGAATAGCAACTGGCACAGAGCAGGGTCTCAATAATGTTAATGTTACTGCTACGGTTATCCCAAAGCTCAATTTATTTAAAGTCACTTGCCAACTAATCTCCAACAAGGTATTAGGTGTTTCAGTTAAGGTGTTTATACTTAAGGGCATTTAAATTTAATTACATGACTCCTGAAGGTTAGAAAACCTTCAAAATATAAAGAACAGGTGATATCTAATTGTGGAATTTCATTCTCTCTGTATCAAAGTCCAGAAGTGTAGAGGCTAGTGACTGGTTTAACTATTTGCTGGGGCTAGACAAATATTTGCTTTGTGGAAAAATATTTTCTCCATTTTTCTGTAATGGCACCTAGAACAAGGAATCACAAAACAAAACAATAAAACTTAAACCTATCACAGGGAAAGGGCATGAGTGGAAGAAAGCAGAGAGGGCATTGCAGGCTGTTTCGATTCCTCCGGCTGGTTAATGGAATTAAGTTGTCCATATCTGAAAGCTGATATGGCGCCCCATCTCTACTTTTTTTTTTTTTTTTATTTGACAGATAGAGTTATAGACAGTGAGAGAGAGAGAGAGAAAGGTCTTCCTTCTGTTGGTTCACTCGCCTAATGGCTGCTACTGCTGGCGCTGTGCTGATCTGAA
The DNA here is from genome assembly GCF_964237555.1 of Oryctolagus cuniculus. Lineage (NCBI taxonomy): Eukaryota > Metazoa > Chordata > Mammalia > Lagomorpha > Leporidae > Oryctolagus > Oryctolagus cuniculus. The sequence continues at coordinate 103,612,543 of NC_091437.1, read as the reverse complement.
GCCAGGAGCCAGGTGCTTTCCCCCAGTCGCCCATGCGGGTGCAGGGACCCAAGCACTTGGGCCACCCTCCGCTGCCCTCCCGGGGCCACAGCAGAGAGCTGGACTGGAACAGGAGCAACTAGTACCTGGCGCCCTAACCAGGACTAGAACCTGGGGTGCCGGCGCCACAGGCAGAGGATTAGCCAAGTGAGCCATGGCGCCAGCCCCCATCTCTACTTTTAATTGAGCCACCTGCTAATATGCACCTTTGGAGATAGCAAGTAGTGGCTTAGCTAGTTTGGTTCCTGCCACCTATATGGAAGACCTGGATGAAGTTTCTGTCCTTGCCTAGCCCTGGGTGTTGTGAGCATTTGAGAAATGAACCAGTGGGTGGAAGATTCTCTCTCTCTCTCCTCTCTTTCACTCATTCTTTCTTTCAAATAAATAATAATAAATGAATAAACTACACAACCAACTGTATTGATGGACTTGTTTTGTATTTTCTCTTGGCTTCTACACAATTCTACTTGACAATTTGGGACTGAAATGATGCAGGTCTGGTGTTAAGTCTATTTACAGAGGAGATACACCATGAAATTATCTGATTGAATGGATTGTGCATGTCCATGATGCACTTCCATGACCTGTGACAAGCTTCCAGTGATTTTATATTTGCAAGGCGTATCATTAGCTCTTAGGAATAACTAATGAACCAAACAGTAAAACAATGAAAACAACTTAAGAATATGATAGAATTTTCACTTCTTCAATATTTTTATAATTACAAATTATCATCTGAACTGAATGCTAGCAAGTAGGATCATTTTTTTTTTAATCAGAATGAAGAGAGGAAGGATAAAAGGAAGAGAAGAAGGGAGGGAGGGAGGGGGAAGGAAGGAAGGAAGGAAGGAAGGAAGGAAGGAAGGAAGGAAAAACTAGAAGAAATACAAAGAGTTTTGAAATAAGATAATAAAATTAGAGCATTTACAAAGTGGATGCGTTGCTTTACTTTCAGGCTCTGTCTGAATCACATTCATTGAAGGGGATGAAATGACTAAGGTTGGGAGGATCAGAGAGGTGAAATCTTGACTGCTATTCTTTGGCCCCTGGGAGGCAAAGGTCATGCTCAATTCCTTTGAGTTATTTCCTGCCATTTTTCTCCTGATATATGAGCCATTTTGCTCCAGATACTTCTCGTAGTCTCCCTCTAAGAGGATTCTGAGTAACCTCCCAGGCTTGCTGTTTTGTCTCTTCCTCCCCCTCCTGAAGTCCCTTCTTGACATTCTGAAAGATGCAACCAAGGAGCACGCCTCCAGCTGTGGACAGTGTTAGGCCATTCTTTGTGTTTTCAGGAAGTTGAATTAAGCCTGTTAGTCTCAGGAAGCACTACCTGTGACAGTGCTCCTAATTAGCTTACTGAATATCAGTAGAAAGCTCCCTTGGTTTGCTATGCCAGGTTGCTCTTGAGAGAGTTACTGTTGAAATGAATGTGTTCTTTATAATGATGAGATCAGTTTTACACTTATTAGTCTTCAGAGCAAGCAGTTTCTTACAAAAAAAAATTTAGATGGTGCTGGGAGGAGGAGAATGATAGAAAGAAAAGAATTGTGTGTGTGTGTGTGTGTTTCTATGAATGCACCTACATATTTATTAAAAGTTTTAGTGGGTGTTCCAAAAGCAAGGTGTCTGTGCCTTTAATCATTTTCATTTTAAAAACAGAGGCTTATATTTCCACATCTTCAGCTGTCCCAGAGGGCAGCTAGGCCAACTTTAACAACATTAATTTCTCTTTATGACAGGACTAGTGCTGCCCCAGGTCTTCAGAACTGCCGAAAATGTCTGGAAAAGTAGATAATGAAGAGGATATTAGAATTGTAAACAAGAACAATTTTGTAATAAAAACCATATATTTTCTCCATTGGACTTTGGGCATAATACTGCAGCAGCAAAAGTGTCATGAGTCGTAATTTGTTGATGGCTACTGAGCATTAGTTACAGTCAGAGCATGTGTAGAAAGGGCAAGTCCTCCTGGCATCCCATTAAAGAAGATCTTGGATGGGTAATTGCAATTTGGTTGTTCTAATGTGTCTCTTTCATTTGATTTTTCATCTTGCTGTCTGATGCAAAGAACTTGTGTATCACAATTTCCAAGACTGCCAAGAGATCCTTTGGCTCTTATTCAGAGGCCTTTCATACAAATTTAGAAACCTTATTAATAGTAAATGTGAAGGCAGCACCCTAGTAAAAGTCAAAAGAGAGCCACATCTAGTCCTTGACTCCCTTTGGAAGACTTAGGAAGAATTCATATCAGAGCACTGAGAAAAGAAAGGTTCTCTTCACTGTTCTGCACTTCTGAAGCAGCCAGCACATCCCTGCGTCCATCAATCTACTCATCCTTCTTGCTGACAGGGTTTATGAGTTTCACAGAATGAACTAAGAAACGGCAGATCTCCCCCAAGAAACAGTGTCCTCTTCTTTGTCTGCAAGAAATGTGTGCGCAGAGAGTAAATTGGAGAGCACTATGGATTGTGAATATCATAAACAGAACCATCTTCTTCTTTTAAGGTGCATGGCAATTGAGAAAGTTCACCTCCTACTTAATCTTTTGTTTTTCACCCTTCCTTTGTTGCACACAGAGGAAGGCTGAACACACAATCCTAAAACATAGCAATTTTCCATGAGTATGTTTTCTGTTTGCATTTCATACCTTCTTTTATTATACACAGTGGCCTATGTTCCATAACCTATTCCTTGAATTTAATTTTATGAGAAAAATGTTGATGCACAAAGCCTCTCAATTCCTATTGAGATTCCCCCCATGTTGGAAGTAATAATGATAATATTTATGTTTTCAATTAACCAATACTTAATGTCACATAGGGCTAATTTTCTTTCCAGGTCTCAAAATCATGTAATAGCATTTGTTTCAAAAGAGGCAATTGTTCCTTCAATAGAGTAAGATCCCAAATACTTTCATTTGAAGTGAAAAAAAGAAGGTACACCATGTTTTATGAACATGATTTAAGTACTGTGATTTTAAAATTCATGGCACCAATCTTTTATATGCATCTACTCATTTTCAATGCCTTCTTTGTGATCAGTTTCATCCATGTAGTATGATGGGAGTTAGGAGTAGTGTCTTTCACATAAACTGAGGTAGGGGGATCCAGGTTTGAGACAGAGCTCACTGGGACTTGATACAAACTGAAAGGCACAAGTGAGCACTTTTCTATTATTTAGACACCTGCCCAGAGGTTGGACGAAGGGGGTGGAGAAGAAAACAACACTTTCTTGTGTAGATTTAGTCTAAGAGCAGAGATAACCGTTTTGCCTTCTGTATCTAATAAGATGTGAATGGGGGCAGAAATAATGAGTATTACATTGTATTTTTCATGTAAAAGCCTGAGAAACAAAACGTCCTGCACACTGGCAGTGATTCCAGTCATTTTCAAATGAAAAGGGCTATTTGTTTCCAAATTACAGCAGCCACTGGAATGCATACGTTTATGGCTCAGAAATCTTCATTTTGTGAAGTAAAATTACCTTTCAGTAATTTAGTCACTGCAGGCCTCCTCCTGCTGACTGGTCAGAAGCTATCAGATAGCTTGCAGCTGCAGGCTGAAGCCTGACCATTTTTTTTTTCTAGGACAGGCAGTTAGTTAGTAGAGCCATCAGTGCAGCATCTGTCATCCTGCTAGGCCCAAATTGTTTTCTATGATGGATGTCACAGTCTGTATGATCAAAATAGAAGCCCTGCTGCTTTTAATTGCAAAATCGGAGTACTTGCACATTTGTTATTATGCTGAGGTTATTACCTCACACAAAATGAATTAACAGGTGAAAATAATTGATGAGAGGAGTCTAGGGATTTTTAGCCTCTTCAAAGAGACTTTGTAATTATGGTATAATGAATGTTCTGAGACAGATCTGTGGGGGGCAGCAAGAGACCACCAAAGAAATCTTCAGATTGATGATAAACTCTACTGAATTCTACTGTAATGCTGCTTAAATTTACTTAGCAATTAGTTTAATAGGCCTACATGATTCATGATAACACACAGAGAATTTTTAAATACGTTTGTTTCACCAATCTATAAATTAAGCTTCTTACCTCAGCTTTCTTCCAAAGGTGATGGAGAACGTTACGAGATCAGACTTCTGAAACCAGGATGACACAGGACAGGGGTGTGGGTTTCAGAAATGCCTGGTGCCACGCAGCTGGTATTGCAAATAATTGCTCTTCCCCATTGAGCTCCTCTCAAGAGTTTGTGGAAAAAGCCTCACCAAATTTTGTCCAAATAGAGTTTTAAGAGTTGCCCAGCACATGCAGCCTCTGCACTGGTCCTGTGAAGTGAGTGGTTTACACATTTTGCAAGCTGAAGGAACTGCTCTTTGGCTTTCTGACCGCTCTTCCATTTTCAAGCTTGGTCATATTTCAGATCCATGCAGAACCTGAGTGCCTCCAGAGCAATGGAGTACTGCTATCTTTTCCGGTCCTCCTGATGTCCTGAAACTGTGCAGGGGTTCTCTGTCACCAGGAACTGACTTCTGCCTTGGCTTCACGAGATGGGAAGAACCTACCCTGGTTAACCCAGGGCAAGGAGATGGCTTTCACGTGTGCCCAACTAGGGCTACAACAGTAGTTGTAAGAAGGCCAACATAACAGTTTCAAGAATGGTAAAATGTGACTGTATTACATACTATAGGGGATTATTAAAAGACAAGAAAAGAATAATTATAATGGAACAAATCACAAACTTGCTTCTTTTCCATAACCACAAATTATTCACAAACCACATCTAAATCACAAGGTAATGCTTTCATTAGGAATAGTTGAAAGGCGAAATTACTTGGGAATGCTTTTGTGAGAAATGCGGAGAAAGGAAATCTGGGGCTGTGAGTCGAATGCAACTTTAGCTGCAAGTCAAGAAGACAAAAAGAAAACAGAAGCAGAACTCTGTTTTGAGGACATAAACACTCAAACAGAAGAACTGTTAAAAACATCTATGTTTATTTTTTAAGTGATGGGAGCTTTATCCTAGATTCTAACTGGATTGATTAATCCATATCGTTAGAAGACATGCATTATTTACCATTGTTCTTAATCCTTTCGGCACACACACACACACACACACACACATTATACACACCACACACACTTTCCTTGTCCAAAAGTCTTAACATCTTTGTAAATACTCTCTTCTGTTTTTTCAGGTAGTCTTTAATGATTAGCTGTTATTTTTGTCCTGAGTTTAAATGAAAAGGTTATTTGAAGTACTCAATTGCTATTAAAGTAACTCCTTACATTATGCATTGAGTATATAACATTCTTTTCAGATTTACTCTCTGAATCTTCATATTGAAGGGTATATAACATCAAAGGGCCTCAATAACAGGAAGTGAAATACATGGCAAGGAAAGATAATGAATGCAAGGCTAGCAGCAGACTACCCCCATGTGAAGCGGACTGTGGTAACTCACATCAGGCCACATATCACTTGCCGAAGCATTTTTCATAAACCTTCACATGCCGGCATTTATCTTCAGTATAAACTCCCTGATGAATTCTCCAAAGGCATTAACAATAGATAAATGCTTCCTAAACAAAATAGTCTATTTGAAAAATCCCTTACAAAGGTGGGGAGTGTTATGCCATTGGGCTTCAGTTGTATCATAAACCATGACACCAATCTGGGATATTATTTTATTGTTTGGTCTTAGCTTTAATGAAGAGCAAAGTGACATAAAATTCAGGGGTTAATGCTGTAAAATTTGGATGCCTGTTTCATTTAGATTATATGAGATTATTGTTGAAGCACCATGGAAAACACTCAAGGGATTCCAACTTGAACAACAACACCAGCAGCAGAAAAGAAAAAGAAAAAGAAAGAAATGGAAGGTGAAAAATTGAATTTCCAAAAGGATTCATGTTAATGAAGGTGAGGAACAATTTTTTTTTGAAATTTGGCTATTAAGAGCCTTCCAAAATTTTGTTCAAAACACCAATCAAGAAGCAATAGATCACACAACATAAATTTCATGGTAAACTAAACAAACACCAATAGATGTGTCTTATACAGAAATAAAGAACACGGGCACTGGGTGTGCTTTATGATAGCTTTATGATAAATGACACTCACATGGAGTGCAGTAAAACTGAATCTAAAGGAAATTCAGGAGCTTTCTTCTTGTCTCGTCTTTTCCCCTGTATATAATATGTACAGAAGTACAAATATTTAGATCTTGTCTAGTGACTACAAACAAAGTGCATGCAATATAGTCTGCATGTTTACCAAAGAAATTGTGTTTCAGATGAGAAAATCTGATGTCCTTTTTAACAACTATAGAATATGAAGCAGTCAGGATAGGGGAAAGGGTATTTGTTTTATTCATGGGTGATTGCAAAATAATTCTCGTGTGTCATAGGGGATGGTGAGCTCATGAAATCTGAATCACTGACTTTCCAGACAGATCCATTTCCAGGAAAGAAAGTTTTTTTTTTGTTGTTGATAATTTAATGAGAATGCAAATACTTTCTTTGGTGATGCTGAGATTTTGGTAGTAAGTGTGGGTCTGCTGCTAGTGTGCTATGAATTCTGTCATTAAATGGAATTGGATTTTGGACCTGTCTTTATGTAGATGGCACTGGTTTCTGAGTAATACCCCATTCAAACACCTCACTCTGATGGATTGCATTAATAGATCATCAGAAACAGTTGTCATTCCAATGATGTATTAGTGTAATACATGAGAATGAGACTCACTGATGATGTATTTAGTACTCACAAGAAGGCAGTGTCCAAAGAAGAAATGGGTCCAGTAAGGAAGCCATTAGAATTATAGGATGAAGTCAGTCAGCCTGCAGCACTTGCAAGCTTTTTTGGGGTGCTGAATTGGTATATGGTATATTAGTGTAGAAGCTACTAATAGGGCACTGTTGCTGGTGCAATGAGAATAGTAGTATTATTCTGCTCAAAATAATTTCTGTTGGTGAACTGCAAAATAATAAACATATATGTCTGATTATCATACAACATTTTAGTGCATGTCAATGTACTGTTAGTAGTGGCTTCCAGAAAAAAAAAATCTCTTAAGCAGGATTTTCTGAGATGATAATCAAATATATTATCATAATAGCAGTTTTCCAACTGATGGTTTCTGCCAAAGGGGAAGCTTTTGCTAGTAAGTGTCTACATGCCACCAATCATGGGCATGGCTCTGGCATTAGTTAGAGAGGCAGATATTTTAAGTAAAACATTAAACTTAGGTCTCACTGTCATACATTTTCAGCTAATAGAGCTTGCAACACCTACTATAAATGTAGATGAATTAGAGACTCCCAGTGACCTCTATCTACCTCCTGCTGTGCTTTTTCTAAAAGGGTAAAAGAGAGACTTTTAAATGTTTATAACATAGGGCTAAAAAGGCTTTTTTATGCAATGGAATAGCTGTTACTCTGCACCTTCTCTGAGCAGCTGATTGCATCATAAATAAAACAGTAGGGCCAGTCATCCCAGCTATGGAATGGATGCATCCAGATAGCAGCCAAAAGGCATTGATGGTGGTTAGTGAGCTTTCTTCCCCAGGTCTGGCTTGTCAAGATTGGGGGTGCCATAAGATGTGTGTGTGTGTCTGTGTGTATGAGTGTGTGTTTGTCCTTAGGACAGAAGAAGTAGGGGAGGAAACAAAGAAGGAAGTAGATGTGATAGATTATCCGTGGCATTTCCTTCCCTGGAAATTTAGTAACCAAGCATTGTTAAAAAAGAAATTTCCTTGTCCCTGAGCTAGGAAGTAAGTGTGGAACACCCAGGTTAACCACAGAAACAGTGAGATGCTCAAGCAGTGCTCCTTTGAATTTTCTAAGTGAGGCTGGGACTGGCTTTCCTGCACTGAATTAAACACATGAGTTTTGAGCAGCAGACTAAATGTGAAAAGGAAATGGAGTGGGGTGATCTTTTTATTAAGATTTCCACTTTCTGTTGTATTTCACTTCCTAATTGATTTTTCTTAAATTTGGGACAGAAAAATCACTTTTCATTTATGAATAATAAAAATTATTTCAATATACTCCTTTAACCATTTCTGTTTTGTTTTATCTAAAGTCTTAGAAAAAGTTACAAGAAATACACTGCCTGCTTTAAGTTGAAAAGACAAATTATTTTGATATGCTGGTATTTAATTCATTTTCAATGATTATTTAATGTAATGGCTATTAAAATATGAATTTTCCACTGATGTGGAAAATTGTCCAATGATGTTTTAAGCTGTTAACCTCCCAAACTCAGTTATATCTTAGCCTTGTTAATAACACTATTGGATGACTGTTTATACTATGTAAGTTTTCATAACATCTATGAACTAAGGTGTGGGTATAGAAGTGAACATGAGTGTGAATAGGAGTCAGGTCATTTTTTAAAAGATTTGTTTGTTTATTTACTTATTTATTTGAAAGGTAGAGAAACAGGGGACAAGAGAAAAGAAGAGACAGAAAGAGATCCTTCTTCCATTAATTCATTCCCCAAATGGCCATAATAGTCATTTCTGGGCCAGAAGCCAGGAACTTCATTCTGAACTCCCACATGGGTGGCAGAGGAACATCTATCCAGGTCTTCTCTCCAGAAGTGGCAGAGAAAGCTGGATTGCAAAGGTGGAGTAGCTGGGGCTTGATCTGATACTCAGATTTGGGATGCTGGTTTGCAGCAAGCAGTACCTTAACTTACTGACCCTTCAGGTAAACTAAAAAAGAATTATTTTTATATCCATAAAACACCAAAGGAAATAAGTTATGTAAACAAACTTGAGATACCCTATAATTAGCCACCAATTATTTTTACATGGCATAAAATAATTTATCATACTGAATGGATGCATTTTTGAGATGTACTTAATGTGCATACATGTGCATTCTTATTTTTAACCTCACATATGTTTGCATAAAACATTTAATTATTTGTTTATGTGATTTTAAAGTCTTTATATTGAGAATGTACATGACTAATCTAATAAATATTTATTTTAGAATTCTAAGTTATTAAGGAGTGTGCATTATTATATTTACACAAAGTTATCAACCTAAAAGAAGCAAACAACCGAAAAAAAGGAAGATGTGAGAGACAGTGTCACCCTCATGCTATTACTACCATCTTACAATTGTTCAACTAAAAATCTGTAATATGTCTACAATGCTACCTACTTGAAATCATGTAGTGACATTTGTATGTGATATATTTTTCTTTATATATAGGCTCAGTTGCAGTGAATGAAGAATAAGGATACATATTAATTCTAAAATTACTGTTAAGAAAACCCTTACTGTAGACCAGGAGGAAGCACCTGGCTCTTGGCTTCGGATTGGCTGCAGCAGCCATTTGGGGGATGAACCAAAGGAGGGAAGACCTTTCTCTCTGTCTCTCTCTCTCTCACTGTCTAACTCTGCCTGTCAAAAAAAAAAAAAAAAAAAAAAAGGAAAAGAAAAGAAAACCCTTACTGGAAACCAATGTTCTATGACATGCTTTTCGTTATAGATGCCTCTACCCCCAAAAAAAGACTGAGAATGTGGGCCGGCGCCGCTGCTCACTAGGCTAATCCTCCACCTTGTGGTGCAGGCACACGGGGTTCTCGTCCCGGTCGGGGCACCGGATTCTGTCCCGGTTGCCCCTCTTCCAGTCCAGCTCTCTGCTGTGGCCCAGGAGTGCGGTGGAGGATGGCCCAAGTGCTTGGGCCCTGCACCCACATGGGAGACCAGGAGAAGCACCTAGCTCCCAGCTTTGGATCAGCGCTGTGCACAGCGTGCCGGCCGTGGCGGCCATTGGAGGGTGAACCAATGGTAAAGAAAGACCTTTCTCTCTGTCTCTCTCTCTCTCACTGTCCACTCTGCCTGTCAAAAATAAAAAATAAAATAAAAAAAGAAAGAAAAAAAGACTGAGAATGTGGAATGAAAAAAAAATCAGGCACGGGAACTAAGGTAAGCTAGGTATGTTGGAAAATTTGGACTATTGTAGCTTTTATCCTAATAGCATAAACACATTTATTTGTTTGTCTGTTTCCAGTACTTTTGAAAAAACTTATTTATTTATTTGAAAGCAGAGTTATGGGGTTGTGGTTGTGGGAAGAAGGAGGGAGAGACACAGAGATATCTTCCATCTGCTAGTTCACTTCTTAGATGGCCACAAAGCCCAGAGTGGAGCTGGTCCGATGCCAGGAGCCAGGAGCTTCTTCCAGTTATCCTATGTGGATGCAGGGGCTCCTTCCATTGCTTTCCGAGGTGCTTACTTATAAATCTATCCCACTGTATCTCACTGACTTAGCTTTAACTCTGTTTTTTTTTCCTTTTTCTTTTTTTTTTTTTTTTTTTTTTGACAGGTAGAGTTATAGACAGTGAGAGAGAGACAGAGAGAAAGGTCTTCCTTCCATTGGTTCACTCCCCTAAAGGCTACCACGGCTGGCGCACTGCACTGATCCAAAGCCAGTAGCTGGGTATTTTCTCCAGGTCTCCCACGTGGTGCAGGTGCCCAAGCACTTGGTCCATCCTCTGCTGCGCTCCCGGACCACAGCAGTGAGCTGGACTGAAAGAGGAGCAACCGGGACAGAATCCAGCGCCCCAACCAGGACTAGAACCCCGGGGTGCCAGCACCGCAGGTGGAGGATTAGCCAAGTGAGCCACGATGTAGACCATTTAACTCTGGTTTGTAATGGAATGTAGTACAGTGTTGTGATAATCAAGCCTATGTTTAATTTCAGTTGCATTCTCATACATTTTCTTACATTGGTTCTATGTTCTTTTCCTTTCTCGTAGTATCTTTCTATTTTCTCTTTCTTGATATCTATCTCTGCCTTTTTTTCTCAACAGTTCCTACAGGAAATAGCCTAGGGTCCTCTCTTCCTTTAGCCTTGAAATCCCTGTCTCTTCATTTGATGGACATTGTCCTCAACACTTTCCTTCATTTTTTCAGTATGTCTGATGAACTCATTCTGAAAATGGCTGTTCTTTTACTTTTACATGAGGAGTCATACTTCCCATTACTTGCCTTCACCTTCACGGTCATAAAAACCTAATTGTGCACCATGGCACAAATGGAATCTGAAATCATCAAGTGCAAAATTAGCATTAAAAAATCATAAGACAACAAACAATAGGGCTTTTATGTGATTTTTGTAATTGCATGAAACTAGTTACTCTGGCAATAATTGTTTGTGCTTCATTAACATGCAAAACGGTTTTATAGACTAACCCACACACAAAAGAAACCATTTCTGATGAGAACTGTGCTTTGTTTAACGTTAGACACCATTGTATTTGCCTTCTTAATATAACAGTTCTAATTAGTACCTAGCACTCATCCTGAGGTTTTCAGCTTGAGCACTCTGAAGGTGACAGCTGAGTCACAATTCCATGGCATCTTTGTCAGTACCTGTCAAAATATAGCTAAGCCTTTAAAAGTTAGGATCTAAATACTGAAAAAAAAGTTAATAGTCCAGAAACAATATGTCCTAGGTAATTTCAAAAATAAAACTTGCACATTAACCCATGCTTAAAAACATAGTACCATTAATGCTGCTCCACCCAATGTGGTGCTGATAAAAAGATGTGTGTCTTAATGATTTCTTAGCACTGTTTTATTTTGTTTTGTTTATCTTATATCATCTGGCCTTTATCTACTTGCCCAACTCATTTGATTTCACTTCCTTGGTAAAGTAGCACAGGTGGACAAACAGCACATTTTTAAGTTAATTAATGTGTGCACACACAATTTTCAGAGGTATGCATCTTAAAAGAATGAAAAATATCTTGTACTGAACTGATGAGGTAACTCCATTCATAAACCTAACCTTTGGGAAGAACCCTAACTTAATTTCATCATGAAGGAACAGCTGATGCCTACCTGGGCCTGTTGATAGTATGGAAACAATGCAGCTTCAAAGATGTGGGAAAAAATTTTCTTCTGTTGTTGATTTCTGTGTCCTTCTCCTCAAAGAACTGAACTTAAAAGGCTACAAGAATAAGAAGTACTTACATTATTATGGTATTCTGTCATTCCTGGTATCTAATAATCAAATATATCAAATATAAGATTTTTTGCTTTGGCTCAAATGATACAAAAGATAGATTGATTTAACCTTTTATAACTTATTAGACTCATAGAATTATGCATTTTTAAAACATTTTTGTAAAATAAGAATGATCTTGTTTTCCCCCCAAATCTCTTTATTTGTAGAATTATTTCACTAACTTAGGTTTATCTAAGAGGTCAAAAGAATCTGTTTATTTTGCAAAAGAGATTCATCAGGTTACAAATCTTGCCAATTTAGGTAAAGTTAATTAGTTGATCAGAAGCTAACACATATCTAGGAAATTATTTAGTCAATGTATTGTTTATTTTTAAAACACGACACCAATGATTTATCAATATCATATAATACCATAATAATGGAAAATAAAATTAAAATTATTCTAGGGGCAGATGTTGTTGTGTGGCAGGTGAAACTGCTGCTTGGAGTACCTACAAGCCATATAGCAGTGCCTGGGATGGAATTGTGCCTCCGGTTGTCATCCAGATTCCTGATTATGTGCTTCCTGGGAGACCACAAGTTATGGCTCAACTACATGGGAGAACATGATTGGATTCCTGGCTCCTGCCTTTGGACCAGCCTAGCTTTGGCCATTGCAGGCATTTGAGGAATACACACACGCAGACACACACACACACAAATAAAAAATAAACTGAAAAACCTTATCCTAAAAGTGATTCTATTATAATCCACATGATTCTGTGTTATTTGGATGCTTAAACTCAATCTTATGAAACATGTAAGGGGATTACAGATGCACTCACATGTGTTATGGAAGAATTAGAATTCAAGTTGTCTTGATTAAGGCTTTAATATAAAAGAATTGCTGAGTGTGGGGGCTGGTATTATAGTTTAGCATTTTAAACTGCTGCTTGCAACACTTGCAATACTTTTGAGGCCAGATTCAAGACTCTGCTGCTCTACTTTTGATCCAGCTCCCTGTGCATATGCCTAGGAAGGCAGAGGAGGCGAGCCCAATTGCTTGGGCCCTTGCTCTTGATGCAAAAGACCTGATAGAATTCCGGGTTCCTGACTTTGGCTTGGCCCAGCCCTGAATGATATGGTCATTTGGAGAATGAGCCAGCGGATGGAAGATACTCTCTCCTCCACCACCCATTACCTTCAAAATAAATAAAATAAATTTTAAAAGAATTGCTTGTCACTTTGTCCTCCAAAAGACTTGTAAGGAATATTGTCTTGCAGTTAAGTTTAGATGATTGTCAAATTCCAACTGTCCGTGTCAACATCTCATCCTGCGACTCTACTCATGTGTATCTGCCAGTTATTTAGTTTTTACAATTCAAATGACACATGATGAAAACAATATTCCTTATCTTGCCCTTTAATATTTTGGATTCAAATGACTATTTAGAATGTTCTGAGGACTAATGTAATTAACTATGGAGAACTTAAAATCAATAAATAAAATCAGGGGCTGGAATGAGTATTGTTGGAGTCCCAGTTGCTGCTAATGTGCCTGGGAAATAAGTGGAAGATGTCCCAAGTACTTGAGCCCCTGATACCAAAGTGGAAGAACTGGTCAAAGCTCCTGGTTCCTGGTAGCGGACTGGCACAGCCCTGGCTGTTGTGGCCAACTGGGGAGTGAACCAGTAAATGAAATTCTCTCTCTCTCTCTCTCTCTCTCTCTCTCTTTCCCTCCCTCTCTCCCTTCCTGTCTCTAATTCTGCCTTTCACATAAATAAATATATTTTTTAAACAATTTGCTTTAAAAAATAAATGAAATTTGGCCTGGTGCTGTGGCATAGCTGGTAAAGCCACTGCCTGCAGTGCTGGTATCTCATATGGGCAATGTTTTGAGTCCTAGCTATTGAATTTCTGATCCAGCTCCTTGTTAATGTACCTGGGAAAACAATGGAAGATGGCTCAAGTGCTTAGGCCCTGCACCCACATATAAGCTCCTAGCTCCTGGCTTTGGATAGGCTCCTGGGTTCTCCATATGGGGAAAGAACCAGTGGATGGAATCTTTCTCTCTGTCTCTCCTTCACCTCTCTTTGTAGCATTGCCTTTCAAACAAATAAATAAATACATCTTTACAAAATAAAATAAATGAAATGAATTTAGTTTATTATTATCCATTTTGGAGTGAAAATTAGAAAGCATAAGTTAAGGTCTTCATATTACCTGCACTCATATATTTACATACTTATTTATTTGTGAGGATTGAGAGAGACAGACAGAGACACACACGAGAACTCATATCTACTGGTTTACTTCCAAATGCCCACAACAGGTAAGACTCAGGAGGACTGAAGCCAAAGAGCTGGGAATAAAATTCAATTCTCCCAAATGTGACAGGGAGACTGCCTCCCATGGTGTGCATTAGCAAGAAGCTGGAGTTATGATCAGAGTTGGGTATTGAACCTAGACAAGCCCATGTATGACAAGGGTGTCTTAACCACTGGGCTAAATACTTGCTCATACTCTCATCTTTTTACTGAGACTGATTTTGAGTTGATATAAGCGAGATTTAGATCCATTTAGTCCACAGATGTCCCACAGAATTTATATCTAATCTGAGCATCTGTCTGATGTGTTCTGAGAACTTCATTAAAATGTAGTTATAAAATCTTGCATTTGTTAAAGGAGATTTATGTCAAACTTAGTTTGAGACAGTTCTTCTGGGGCTTTTGACCTCCTTTGCATGATACCTCAACTGAATTCATCCCACATTGAATCCTTTAGATTTTCCAGAATCCCTAAAGGCAAAGAAAAACTCCTTACAGTGTCGTAAGAACATTTTCTCAAAAGATAAAAACAAATAGCTGCTTCTTTTTGAGTAGATTATTTTTAAATAATTAATAATGTTCTTTAATTTTGTATCCCAATTCTACCACTTGATGACACAATCAGAGTACTTTTTGATGATAAGGAAGAGGATTCATGTTTTACTTTATTTTTTTTTTTTTTGCAAAAACCCACTGACAAATATAATGACATCCAAACCTCCATCCATTCTTCATTCCAGCAATATTCAGACCTCATCATCGACTAAATCCAAGCAACGTGTGTATGTATGTGGTTTTATAACTGGGCAAATGATCAAAGCAGAGAAATGAATACAACCATCTGTATGGAAATTGGTAAACTGCAAATTGGTCCCCTAACTGGGATTAGGGAGAATACATGTTTTCCCCAGCTATGCTGCTTTCCCAGAATTTCACATACATCAATAACAATGGCTTTCACTTCCTTCAGCTGAAGATGGAGAGAGAGATGCTTTAAAGTTGTCAATGTCAGGGAGAGTTTGTCCTGAATAGTTATAAGCCTATTATTTAAAAGAACAAAATGAAGGCTCGTTTCCTACAGTGAATTTAATACTTTTCCTGCCTCATATTATGGTGACAGTGTTGAAAAGTAGAATCAGAAGAAAAAGACATAAAAATGGATTTTTTATACTCAAAACTGAATCGTAACCCTTTCTTATGTAATAACAGTGCTGAGATATTTACTTACCAATGTACCCTTTAAAAGCACAGTTAGAGCCAAAGAATACAATCTTTCTTTCTCTCTTATAGTTAATAACTATTTTTACATGAATTCTTTTGAGGGTCTCCAAGGAATTGAGTGTGATGAGAGTATAACAATAAGGTACCATTGTTACACAATTCTTAAAAATCTATTAACTATGTAAAGATAAACAAAATGAAACAAATAGAAGTCCAGAATATAAGGAGAATGATTAAGTCCTAAAGTTGATTATTTACGCAAACCTGAAACACTGAGTATAGAGTTCAAAGGAGCTCTCATAAATAATTTATGAGTGATAGTTGTTCTACATCCTTGACATTGTTTAAGAAGTAAATCAGGGCAACTATCTACAGGAGTTTAAAAACTCCCAATTCTTGAAACTGGTCTTTGTTACACATTTTTTACACAAAATAAGTCAATTTTTTAAAAAGAGTTAAATGTAAGGCCGGCGCCGCGGCTCACTAGGCTAATCCTCCGCCTAGCGGCGCCAGCACACCGGGTTCTAGTCCCGGTCATGGCGCCGGATTCTGTCCCAGTTGCCCCTCTTCCAGGCCAGCTCTCTGCTGTGGCCAGGGAGTGCAGTGGAGAATGGCCCAGGTGCTAGGGCCCTGCACCACATGGGAGACCAGGAAAAGCACCTGGCTCCTGGCTCCTGCCATCAGATCAGCGCGGTGCCGCCGGCTGCAGCGCGCCGGCCGCGGCGGCCATTGGAGGGTGAACCAACGGCAAAGGAAGACCTTTCTCTCTATCTCTTCTCTCACTGTCCACTCTGCCTGTCAAAAAAAAAAAAAAATTAAAAAGAGTTAAATGTAAATTGTATTTCTTAGTGTTTACATTCAGTAGTCGATATTCTCTATGAATTTATCTGCAGCTACTGCTGACAATTCTCATTCATGCCAATGGCTTCCCACCTTTCACACTGAGGTCCATTTGCTTCTATGTTGAGAATTCTTTGGGTTAGTCCTACAAAAGCAATCTTTGGCAAAGAAGAGTGCTACTGGTAGATAAAAACCCAAGTGGGACTATTCTGACCCTTGTCCTATTTGATTACTCAGAGGATTCCAGCAGGACTGAACATCAGTTGCTCCCTATAATGAACTGCTTGTCGATATCAACTTGCATCATATGGGTTTCCCTTAGTGTATACATCTATCTCCACTATTTATAAGGACACCAAGGAGCTGGCGCTGTGGCGCAGTGGGTTAAAATCATGGCCTGCAATGCCGGCATCCCAAATCGGCACCAGTTCAAGTCCTGGCTGATCCACTTCCGATCCAGCTCTCTGCTATTGCCTGGGAAAGCATTAGAAGATGGCCTAGGAAGAAACTCCTGGCTCCTGGTTTTGTATCAGCTCAGCTCTGGCCATTGTAGCCATTGTGGTCATTGTGGTCATTTGAGGAGTGAACCAGTGGATGGGAGACCTCTCTCTCTCTCTCTCTCTCTTTCTGACTCTACCTCACTCTGTAACTCTTTCAAATAAATAAAATAAATCTGTAAAAATTACACTAAGTATATTGGGAAAGAGACCTGTCCTACTCAGAATGGCTTCATATTAATACTCTTTCCAAATAGGAACACGTTCAAAGGTACTGATGTTTAGAACTTCAACAACAGAGAGGTACAACTCAAACCATAATTCTTGTCTTTCCTTCTAACTTTGAGCTGGATAGAAAGGGTTTTGTTGAAAGTAGTATGTAGTAAGTGAAGCTCAGCAATGAAGGTGCCATTACTTCATCATTTTATCATAGCAGTTATGTCTTGAGGTCATCCCTTTCATGTCATACTATACCATGATTACTTTTGCTTAGGCAGATTCACAAATAGCTTATTGTTTGTTGTAAGACAATCTATATATCAAAGAAGACTGCATCAAAATTTTTCTAAATGATTAACTATTCAAAAGCCCAGATGTTTGAAAAAATAACAAATTTGTGTAAAGCAAAGATTACTTAATCAGTGTTTTTTATTATTGTTATAAATCTAAAGTATTTTAAACTCACCTCATGACTATTAAAGCCTACTTTTTAAGGAAATAGCTTTTAATAAATTATGTAATTAGACATTAGTGGATGGTAGTAATAAAGTAGAAGTATCAAATAAGTTTAAAATAGAAATTTGGGACCAGTTCTGTGGTGTAGCCAGTGAAGCTGCCACCTGCAGTGCTGTCATCCCATCTGGGCACCGGCTTCTCCGCTTCCGATCCAGCTCTCTGCTGTGGCCTGGGAAGGCAGTGAAGGATGGCCCAGGTCCTTGGGCTCCTGCACCTGCGTGGGAGACCTGGAAGAGGCTCCTGGCTCCTGGCTTTGAATCTGCATAGCTCCGACCATTGTGGTCAGTTGGGGAGTGAGCCAGTGGATGAAGACCTCTCTCTCGTTTCTCTCTCTCTCTCTCTCTCTCTCCCTTTATTTCTCTGTCTCTCCTTCTCTGTGTAACTCTGACTTTCAAATAAAGAATACATACATCTTTCAAAAAATAAAAGAGAAATTAATTTCCCCAGATGGCTAAAAATTAATAAACAATAAATGAATGTAGAACAAGATAGTGGAAGTAGAGTACCATAATAAAACAAATGGGCTAGATACTTGGCCTGATGATTATGACACTGGTTGGAGAGTCTGCATCCCATGTTTGAATGCCTGGCTTCAAGTCTGGGCTCTGTTCCTGATTCTAGATTCCTGGTAATGCATGCCCTGTGTCTGTTATCCTTGAGACCTTGAATGAGTTTATGTCTCCTGGCCTAATCTCAGTCATTATGGACTTTTGAAAAGGGAACTAGCAGTAGAGAGTTCTCTTTTTGTTTATTAATAAGTAAACTAAATTTTAAAAATTAATTAATTAAAAAGTATCTTGGTATTGGTAATAAAAATTATTAGTGTATTTAATATTATTGATCAAATGCAAGTAAGTTATTTTATATAAATTTCATTCTTTAATGCAAAGTAAAGTATAGAGACTTAATTATACATTAACTGACAGATAAGAAGTAAAGTATGCTTATTGTAAAATTCTTTGTAAAATAATCTCTCTTTTTTAGACAGAGAAGAACTACTTCACAACAGAAACAATACAATTAGTTAATAAAAATGTTTACATTGATGGCTAGGTGAATATGTACTTTGTTTTTGTTTCTAAAATTTCAGACTTCAGTTTACTATGCTTATTAAAAGAAGGAAATAGCTTGTTGCAAAGATGCCTGCCAAGCAACAACTTATCATACAGCATTTAGTTCAGAAATTATAATGTTCCAGAATTTGATTTCTTTGTGACATAGAATTAATTGAAGAATTGTGCAAGAATCATAAATAGGAAACAGTGACAGGAATGATCTCTGAGGTCAGCAGTTTCCATGAGGAGACCTGTGATGCTGTTCAAAGGGCAGCATTCAGACTAAAGGTCGTCCAGTTTGGGTTCTGCATTTGATCTTTTGATCTCTATTCAATGTTTCAATGTCATTACCCAAGAATAAGAGAGAAAGGTCATTCTTCCTTAAACTCTAAGCTTTTTAACATCAGTCTATCATCAATTCTCTCTTTCATTCGTGATATCAATTTATCTCACCTGGTCCATGGCACTCCAAAATTTTTGAACTTGTAATGATGAATACAGAAAAAAAATCCTCTCCAGGAGAACCAAGTCAAACAGTCTGTCACTTGTCAAAGCATTCACAGACTTGATCTTCTCCCAATTCTATTTCTATTTCATGAGGTGACTGGATCAATGGCTTACCTCTTCTTAAATTTTAATAAATGTAGCATAAAGTAGCAATACTTTTTATTCTACATTCTTTTTATGTAAAATTAATCCTAATCTCTGGCAGTTATGTGCTTTGAGCTAACTAGGGAAAGGCTCATGATTTCAGTAATGAAAGAAAAG
This sequence comes from Oryctolagus cuniculus, assembly GCF_964237555.1. Lineage (NCBI taxonomy): Eukaryota > Metazoa > Chordata > Mammalia > Lagomorpha > Leporidae > Oryctolagus > Oryctolagus cuniculus. The sequence continues at coordinate 103,593,133 of NC_091437.1, read as the reverse complement.
AACACATTAATATTTCCTTACATAGCTTATTTATAGGTGATATTTTATCAACCACATAGCTCTAGTCTCATGTTCAGTTTAGAAGTAAACGTCGACATATGAACAGCTTGCATGAATTGAAATGTCACAAGTTACTTGGAAAGTCTGATCATCATTTATGACTTGACACCTGTGGTCTAGTGAAAAAGGGCTATGGACCTCACCTGTTGTTTAATCTCTGATTACGTCACCAAACCATAGGGATGGACTGAGGGGAACAGGCTACTGTTGAATGCCAAGGTTTTATAAAGAGGAAACAATAAATGATCCCCTACTGAATGGTATTGGACTTTGATCAGCTTTGGATCATGGCATTCTCATGACAACCAAAACCAAACTCAGTTCATCCAAGATGGAATTTGAGGAATGGTGAGTTAGAGGAGCTGAGAGTAGACAATTGTCTTCAAGGGACATAACATGAGACCATTTCTTGCTTGCTATTTTCATATCCCTAAAACCCCTTGCTTTCTTTTATTTTCCAAATGTTTTGAATTACTTCTTTTTTTTCAAGCATTCTGAATTTCTTTTTTTAGTTTTTATTTAGTAAATATAAATATTCAAAGTACAGTTTATGGATTACAATGGCTTCCACCCCCCATAATTTCCCTCCCACTCACACCCCTCCCATCTCCCGCTCCCTCTCCCATTCCATTCACATCAAGATTCATTTTCAATTCTCTTTATATACAGAAGATCAATTCAGTAAATATTAAGTAAACATTTATCAGTTTGCACCCACACAGAAACACAAAGTGTAAAATACTGTTTCAGTACTAGTCACAGCATCACTTCACATTGGACAACACACTAAGGACAGATCCCACATGAGAAGTAAGTAAACAGTGAATCCCGTTGTTGACTTAACAATTTGACACTCTTAGTTATGGCGCCAGTAATCTCCCTAGGCTCTAGTCATGAGTTGCCAATATGGAAGCCTTTTGAGTTTGCCGACTTCGATCTTATTCAGACAGGGTCATAGTCAAAGAGGAAGTTCCCTCCTCCCTTCAGAGAAAAGTACCTCCTTCTTTGATGGCCCCGTTCTTTCCACTGGGATCTCACTCCCAGAGATCTTCCATTTAGGTCTTCTTTTTTTTTTCCCAGAGTGTCTTGGCTTTCCATGCCTAAAATACTCTCATGGGCTCTTCAGCCAGATCCGAATGCCTTAAGGGCTGATTCTGAGGCAAGAGTGCTATATAGGACATCTGCCATTCTATGAGTCTACTGTGTATCCTGCTTCCCATGATGGATCTCCCTTTTTGATTCTATCAGCTAGTATTAGCAGACACTAGACTTGTTTGTGTGATCCCTTTGAGTCCTAGACCTATTACTGTGATCAATTGTTTACTGAAATTGATCACTTGGACTAGTGAGATGGCATTGGTACATGCCACCTTGATGGGATTGTATTGGGATCCCGTGGCATGATTCTAACTCCACCATTTGGGGCAAGTCCGATTGAGCATGTCCCAAATTGTACATCTCCTCCCTCTCTTATTCCCACTCTTACATTTAACAGGGATCACTTTTCAGTTAAAATTTAAACACCTAAGAATAATTGTATGTTAATTACAGAGTTCAACCAATAGTACTAGAACAAAACAAAGAGAAAATACTAAAATGGATAAAGTATTACATTGTACATCAACAGTCAGGACAAGAGCTGATCAAGTCACTGTTTCTCATAGTGTCCATTTCACTTCAACAGGTTTCCCCTTTGGTGCTCAGTTAGTTGTTGCCAATCAGGGAGAACATATGATATTTGTCCCTTTAGGACTGGCTTAATTCACTCAGCATGATGTTTTCCAAATTCCTCCATCTTGTTGCAAATGACCAGATTTTGTTGTTTTTGACTGCTATATAGTATTCTATAGAGTACATGTCCCATAATTTCTTTATCCAGTCTACTGTTGATGGGCATTTGGGTTGGTTCCAGGTCTTAGCTATTGTGAATTGAGCTGTAATAAACATTAATGAGCAGACAGCTTGTTTGTTTGCCAATTTCATTTCCTTTGGGTAAATTCCAAGGAGTGGGATGGCTGGGTTGAATGGTAGGGTTATATTCAGGTTTCTGAGGAATCTCCAGACTGACTTCCATAGTGGCTTAAGCAGTTTGCATTCCCACCGACAGTGGGTTAGTGTCCCTTTTTCCCCACATCCTCTCCAGCATCTGTTGTTGGTAGATTTCTGTATGTGAGCCATTCTAATCGGGGTGAGGTGAAACCTCATTGTGGTTTTGATTTGCATTTCCCTGATTGCTAGTAATCTTGAACATTTTTTCATTTGTCTGTTGGCCATTTGGATTTCTTCTTTAGAAAAATGTCTATTGAGGTCCTTGGCCCATCTCTTAAGTGGGTTGTTTGTTTTGAGGTTGTGGAGTTTCTTGATTTCTTTGTAGATTCTGGTGATCAACCCTTTATCTGTTGCTATAGTTTGCAAATATTTTTTCCCATTTTGTTGATTGCCTCTCCACTCGCCTGCCTGTTTCTTTTGCAATACAGAAACTTCTCAATTTGATGCAATCCCAAATGTTAATTTTGGCTTTGACTGCCTGTGCTTCTGGGGTATTTTCCAAGAAGTCTTTGCCAGTACCTATATCTGGCAGAGTTTCTCCAGTGCTCTCTAATAATTTGATGGTGTCGGTTGTAGATTTAAGTCTTTAATCCATGTTGAGTGAATTTTTTGTGTAAGCTGAAAGGTAGGGGTCTTGCTTCATGCTTCTGCATGTGGAAATCCAATTTTCCCAGCACCATTTATTGAATAGACTGCCCTTACTCCAGGGATTAGTTTTGGATTCTTGATCAAATATAAGTTGGCTGTAGATGTTTGGGTTGATTTCTGGTGTTTCAATTCTGTTCCATTGGTCTATCCATCTGTTTCTGTACCAGTACCATGCTGTTTTGATAACAACTGCCCTGTAGTATGTCCTGAAATCTGGTATTGTGATGCCTCCGCCTTTGTTTTGTTGTACAAGATTGCTTTAGCTATTCGAGGTCTCCTGTGTCTCCATATGAATTTCAGCATCATTTTTACATGTCTGAGAAGAATGTCTTTGGTATTTTGATTGGTATTGCATTGAATCTGTGAATTGCTTTTTTGGAGAATGGACATTTTGATGATATTGATTTTTCCAATCCATGAGCATGGAAGATTTTTCCATTTTTGGTATCCTCTTCTATTTCTTTCTTTAAGGTTTTGTAATTTTCATCGTAGAGATCTTTAACGTCCTTGGTTAAGTTTATTCCAAGGTATTTGATTGGTTTTGTAGCTATTGTGAATGGGATTGATCTTAGAAGTTTTTCCTCTGCTGTGGCATTGCCTGTGTATACAAAGGCTGTTGGTTTTTGTGCATTGATTTTATATCCTGCTATTTTGCCAAAATCTTCTATGAGTTCCAATAGTTTCTTAGTAGAGGTCTTTAGATCACCTAAATAAAGAATCATATCATCTACAAAGAAGGGAGGTTTGACCTCTTCCTTCCCAATTTGTACTAAAATGGATAAAGTATTACATTGTACATCAACAGTCAGCACAAGAGCTGTTCAAATCACTGTTTCTCATAGTTTCCATTTCAGTTCAACAGGTTTCCCCTTTGGTGTTCAGTTACATCTAATTCCTAGAAAATTCATTAGCATCTGTAGTCTCACTATTCTTGCATCCATCTTGCTGCAATGTTTTAGTTTCACCCTTAAATCAACTCAAAGGCTGCCTCTTTGCTGATATCTCCCATAACTTCTCCAAGTATATTTACATTGCCATCCCCTAAAAACCACTCCACATCAGACACATCCCTGTGACTTTTTATAACCTAACAGTTGGTACATTTATGCCCAGTGTAAAGTACACATATATAATTAGGACTGTCTCTTTTATTCCACTTTTCTCCCCTTTTTCATCTAAAAACTTAAAACTTTACTGAAGCAACCAATTTGGGATAGGTGTTGCCAGTGGTGAAAGAATTTACCAGAGCATTAAGATAAGGTCAATAGACTTAGATTTATTGGATACACTGCAAGGGAGCAGGAAGAAAAACAGTGAGACTCTGTCTGCTGCTCAAGGAGAGCAGGTTGAGAGGCATGTATATGGGCAGTTTCCTCATAGTTTGCTTGAGGTTCATTTTCTTGCAGTCAGACATGTTTTCCCATTCAGGTAACTTGCCTTTCTGGGCAAATTGTGGGTGTTTCTATTGCTGTTAGCTAGGGACATTCCCAACCTGCTAAGTACCTGGAATAACCACCGTATTCCCTCTCTGACAGAGGGATAATACCAAATCTTTGTCATTTGGATGAAGTTCTTGCCTTTTACAACTGCATCTTGCTAGTCAAGGACACCACATTATTCCTGCCCAAGATTGTCAGCCTGTCAAGTGGTTCAAGGTGTCCAATGGCCCAGCTTACAGAGATCCAGCAGGTGGTGGAGCATCAGGAAAGAGAGAATTGTCTACTTGCATTATCCAGGGGACTGTAGGCAGCCTTGTCTGGAGCAGTTTGATGTTGATGGTATTGATAGACTTATTGCATTACTATTTCAAAATGAATTTGCTGTATTTTGAAAGAGATACACTGCATTAACTAGTTCTGAAGAGAAGGCTCAAAATTTATGTGGAGGAAGAGAGATACTAAAGAGTCACCAGGGTCAGGAGAAAAGACCGAAACCAAGTTCTCTACCCTGGGAATTGAAAACCCAAGCCAAGGGTCTCTGTTGCATCTGCTACAGATAGGATTCCTTCCTTCCTTCCTTCCTTCCTTCTTTCCTTCCTTCCTTCCTTCCTTCCTTCCTTCCTTCCTTCCTTCCTTCCTTCCTTTCTCTCTCTCTCTCTCTTTATTTATTTCTTAATATTCTGCTGTCCTGATTTGATTTCACAAAACATATTTCTTCCTTAAATATAAACAAGTTCCTCCTTAACAGTTAACAAATCTAAGTCCTGTTGATTTTGCAGGACAACTCCAGTCCAATTGTATACCAGTAAGTGCTAGAGGGGAATGTCCATTCCAAGTAAAGGGGTAGGTCAATTTAGTAGGACAAGAAAGGAAGAAATTTCTTGGTGTCGGTGTTGTAGCATAGCAGGTCACTTTGTTGCTTGTGTTGCCAGTATCTCATATGAGAGCTGGTGCCAGTCCTGGCTGCTCTACCTCCAATCCAGTTCCCCATTACTACATCAGGGAAACCAGCTGAAGAAACCCCAAGTGCTTGGGCCCCTGCACCCATGTGGGAGATCTGGAAGAAGCTTCTGGTTCCTGGTTTCAGACTGACCCAACTCTGGCCATTGTGGCCATTTGGGGGGTGAACCAGAGAATGAATGATCTCTATGTGTGTCTCTCCTTCTCTGTCTCTGTAGCTTTGCCTTTCAAATAAATAAATAAATAAATAAATCTTTTTTTAAGGAAAAAAAAAGGAAATTCTCTCCTATGGTGAACACTAAAATGGAAATAAAGCCACTTGGCTTGGATTGGCCATCTATGTCTGTAATAATATCAAGGAACAATAGGTGTATTCATACAAAGTAATAAGGCAGAATATATGGTCCTCACATCCAATACAAATTCTATTTTGTTATCTGCCACATCCAGGGACACTTAGATTTTAGCCACGGAGCTGGATATACAGGTGCTACCATAGCATCTGGGCCTTAACAGTTGAGAAGGAGGGAGTTGCCTGTTAAATTTCACTGGATTCTACAGCCAAGAGATAGAGTCAGGGACATTTGCTGTTTACCTTATGGTTTACGTTACCTGGATCACCTTGTGGTCGGGGCCTCAATTACAGGTTGAGGGTCTCATACAAAGAAGAGAAAGACAGCCCATTTCCTGTGTTCCTGTTGCTTATGAATCAGGCAGGGTCCAGGAGGTAGTTTTGGCCGTCTTGTCTCATGTGCTCATTTGGTGGCTTGGTGGTACCAGCAGCAAGTACATGGCTTCTTGGCAGGCATTGGTCCCATAACTATTAGTTGCCTGAGGGCCGCTACATGGGCAGAGAACTAGCAATGGTGGCTCCACGTATTGAGCCTGCCAACTATCTATGTGTCTCTCCCTTTTCTCTACTTGAGTCTTCAAAATTTCCTTTTAGTTGTTAAAGACCTTTAGTCTAATTTTTGAAGTTTATGTCTGATGTCTAGTGAGATGAACAGCCAGAATGGAAGCCCTTTTTGACTTTTAGGATCTAAATTAGTATATTTTCATGTGGCCTCTGCCTGACTAGAGTTTTTGTTAGGTCACTGCATAACCTCCTGCAATTTGGTGCAACTGATGAGGCTTCTGATGGCCTTTTACATGCTTTCAATTAAGCATGTGACAATGTAATTTCAATGTTCCATTCCAGGATCCCTGTTCTGATAAGACCATGAGAATTTAGCATCTTGTACTGCATCTCTATTTTGCTGTCTACCTTGGGGTTTATGGGCATGAGGCTCATCAGCCCATCATTGGGCCAGAGACCTGATGCAATTCTTTTCCTCATGTGTGCAGCATATGATGAAAATAATATAGACTTCCTTCTAATTCAAATAAAATCCTATAGAGAGCCCCTGGAATTCTTTTATAAAGTGAGAAAGGGTTCTGGCTAGTAGAGCCAATTTTGGCCTCAGTTTGTGATAGGTCCAACATGGGGAAGGGAACATGATTCTGATGGCTCCTATTTCCACATTTGTCACTTTGGTCAGGGGCAAGCCATTATGCCGGAGAACCAGAAGAGCTATATTTTGATGACCATAGGCAGTAAATGATCTGGTTCTTGAAATGGAGAATCAGTCCTGATAGGGCAGAAGAACTGTAGACTCATTGCAAAGAGGACAGTTTTGGGTAAAGGTAAAGGTAAAGGCAAGATCATCTGATATGTTAGGGTGCTCTACAAGTCTGTGGAATTTAGCCAGGCACATTTAGCAGTTTTGCATAAATTATGGGATAGGTCCATGAAGGCTTGAACATAAGAGCTCTCAGGCCATTTGGAAAGATTATGACAAGAGAGCAAATTGAAGGACAGTATTGTAGCTAAGAGTTTCAATGAAGGGCCAGGACTGATGTTCAGGAAGGATATGTTGGGGCCAGACATTACAAAAGAAAACAAGACACTTCTATTGCAGAGTCCAGGGATCAAACAGATCCCAATTCTTTGGAAGGCATCCTCAGATTGAGTCAGGGGAGATGGAAGGCAATTGTCCTACACCTAGAAAACATCCCTACTAAAGGAACACTATTGTAAACCCTCTATGAGAATAGACTCAATTTAAGTAGATGACTGCTTCAATGGGGCATTACACACACTCAAAAAGAACCCAAAGCTATTCTGTGGCTAGAAGAAGGTCTGACATTTCTTTAAGAAAAATCATCTTGGGGCCGGCACCGTGGCTCACTTGGTTAATCCTCCGCCTGCGGTGCCGGCATCCCATGGGGGCAATGGGTTCTAGTCCCGGTTGCTCCTCTTCCAGTCCAGCTCTCTGCTGTGGCCCAGGAAGGCAGTGGAGGATGGCCCAAGTGCTTGGGCCCTGCACCCACATGGGAAACCAAGAGGAAGCACCTGGCTTCGGATCGGCGCAGTGCGCTGGCCGTCGCGGCCATTGGGGGGGGGGGGGTGAATCAATGGAAGGAAGACCTTTCTCTCTGTCTCTCTCTCTCACTATCTAACTCTGCCTGTCAAAGTAAAATAAATAAAGAAAGATAATCTCTGCCAATGGGTAGGCAATCCAGATCCTGAAGAAAGTCACACAAAGTTGTACTCATCCTTGAACTATCAACTCCTTCAGTCCAGGATGTTTCTGAACCAGGCAGTCAGCCAAAGTTCTAAGAGAAAAGATAAGGAAGGAGAAGGCACTTGACACAGCAAGCCCATTAAGGTGGAATGGAGAGAAATATAGTCCTTGCCCAGAAGGCAGCTGGTATTGGGCATCAGGGAATATTGGAACATTGGATTCCAATGACAAAGTGCTCCAGCCCGGAATTGTCAGTTGCCTTTGAACAGGTAGCCACTCACCAAGAACTGGAAATCAAGGAGAAAAGAAAGGCTGAAAGTAACCAGGAGACCAATAACCTGTGTTGATTTGCCCAGACAAGCTGCTACTACTTAGTGTGTTATACATTGGAGCTAGGTTCCCAGTGATCACAGGAGAAAGTCCTTGTATGGGCCACCAAAGTGTCACAAGAAGTAACCTACTGGAGCTAGTCAGAGCAGTCAGAGAGAACAGGCTTGGACTGGATACACTCCAGGGGGAGAGTGGGCAGGACAGTGAGAGGCTGTCTCCTGCTCAAAGACTGCAGGTTGAGGAGTTTATTTTTATTTATTTATTTTTAAAAAGATTTATTTTATTTATTTGAAAGACAGAGTTACAGAGAGAGGTAGAGCAAGAGAGAGAGAGAGAGGAGAGAGAGGTCTCCCATCCACTGGTTCACTCCCCAAATGACTGCAATGACTAGAGCTGAGCTGATCTGAAGCTAGGAGCCAGGAGCTTCTTCCAGGTCTTCCATGCGGGTGCAGGGGTCTATGGAGTTGGGCTATCTTCTACTGCTTTCCCAGGCCATTGCACAGAGCTGGTTCAGAAGTGGAGCAGCCATATGGGATATGGGATCCTGGCGCTGTAGGCCGCGGCTTTAACCCGCTGTGCCATAGCACTGGCCCCAAGGAGTTTAGATATGGTGGAAGCCTCCTCATAGCTTCACTGAATTTTGTTTTCTTGCTGTCAAGATGTTCTTTTGCAGTCAAGTAATTTGCCTTTCTGGGCAGAGCTGAGAAGTTTCTGCTGCAGTTACCTAGGCACTGTGCCAACCCACCAAGTGTCCCAGGGAGCCCCCATATTTGCCTGCAAGAGTTGGTGTTTATCAAAAGATAAAGAAGCTAGAGACATATCTGCTAAAGCAAAAGGGCTAGAGATAAGTTGTAGAATATGATGAGCTTTCAGTTTATGTTGGACATTGTGGGGCATTGTGGGGCAGGTGGTATGTGAGCTATAGACTTGCTCAGGTCTTCTTCCTCACAACCTAATCTGAAAAATGTCTGAAATCGTCTGGTAGTCATAAATGTCTGTATAATGTAATACAGTATAAAAATCAAAATACAAGGTAGTTCCATGCACCAAAGCATTCAGTGAGTGTCTTTTGACTGATTCACAGCATGAGTACATGACAAGAATGAGTTAAGGAATAGATTCATTGTTCCCTCAGCAAAAATAAACAAATGTCCCTTATATTCCTTCTTAGTCCTGAATTTAAATTATGACAATCGGGAGCCTCATAACTGCTAAAAGTAGTTTTAAAATGCAATCATAATTTGGAATGCTTTACTTTTTTCCCCCAGATTTTGTTTTTTAATGTCCCTGAATTGTGATGAGAAAAATCACATTTTCTGTGTGATGGTCTTTTCATGTATTTCTATAGGAGCACTACCTGAACTCTCTATCTTAATCTCTTTTCTCTTTCTCTCTGGGGAGCCATTCTTCTAAAAAACCTACTCCTCCAAGAGAAACAATTACATTTAACAAAAGACAAGGACTAATGCTATTACTATGTATATCCTTGTGCATTGACAACTGGAAAATCATAGTAGATAGACTTATAAACATTATTGCTGTTTTGCACTGCAGGAAACTTGCAATTTGGTCAAGATCCACATTTAATTCCTTTCCTTATATTCAGATCTCAGTTGTATTTTCTCCTTGGCATCTTTAAAAGCTATTTTACACAAAAGAATTCTATTAATAATGAATCAGTCTGCCTTTATACTTCACTATAACCCCAAAATTGCTTTAGATAGGTAAAGAGATAGGTTGCACCACAGATAAATAAAAGAAATAATAGCATTGTGTCATACGATTTGTTACCCCACTGAAGATTATATCTTGTATCTTATAAGAAGGAAGCTTTAAATGAGTTTCCAAGGTCATAACCCTACAGTGATGAAAAATGTATACACAACTCAGTCTTCTTACTTTATTTTTGTAATAAAATATTCCTTTTTGTGACAATAAAATATTAACTTACATCTCCTATATTTTTAACAAGTCTGCTGTGATTATTGTATATGTATGCTGCATCAATAATGTATATTACTTTTTCAAAACTGGATTTTATGTTCAAATGTCTTGATAAATGATTGAGTTTTTGAACATATGTATTTTTCTGTTTCAAGATGTTTGAAAACATTACTGATAAAATGAAATTTGATGAAAGATACCATTATTTAACAGTATGTAGCTGTCTTTTTAAATGTAAATTTTACTAGGATACTTCAAAAAGGTCATGGAAAATGGACTGAAAATGTGTTTATTATTTTGCAAAATTTTTAAAGTCCATGCATATTTTTCATAACATGCTTTTCCACAAACTTTTGAATACCCTCCATATGCATGAATTTACAACTTTTTGCAACAAAATAAACATATTTAATTCAATTTTCTCTGAGTTTTTTAAGCTTTCTCAAGTAGAATACAGAAAATTGTCTACAACATATATGACAGCTGTTATTGTGAAACCACCAATCTAGAATAGTACAAAAATTCTCTAATAACCAATCTAAATTTTGTTTGTTTGCTAGAAATTTTAAATGAATATGTTTGGTAGACATTAATTCTGCCTGCTGTCTTCTATAAAAAGAGGAGTAGTAAAGGTTTTATCTACTTTTTATTATTTGAGAAACAGAAAGAGAAATAGATAAAATGATTGCTCTCATCAGCTGATTCACTCCCTAAATGCCCACAATGGCTGCAGTTGTGTCAAAGCTGGAGTGAAGCCAAAGTTGGGAGCTGGAAACTTAACCTGAGTGCCCACATGGGTGCCAGGGACCGACTCACTTGAGCCATTACCCTTGCCTTTCCAGGAATTGAATTAGCAGGAAATTGGCATCAAGAGCCAGATCTAGCAATCAAACTCGGGTACTCTGATTTGAAAAAAAAAAAAAAAAAAAAGACATTTTAATGGGAGGAGGGCTTCATTGCTAAGTCAAATATCTATATTCCTTGATGTTTCTTGATATTTTAAAATATGACCCTATCCACAAAGTCAAGGCTCTATTCTGTTTTTTTGTTTTGTTTTTGTTTTTGTTTTTGATAGAGTGGACAGTGAGAGAGAGAGACAGAGAGAAAGGTCTTACTTTTCCGTTGGTTCACCCTCCAATGGCCGTCGTGGCCAGCGTGCCGCCATGGGCGCACTGTGCTGATCCAAAGCCAGGAGCCAGGTGCTTCTCCTGGTCTCCCATGCGGGTGTAGGGCCCAAGCACTTGGGCCATCCTCCCCTGCACTCCTGGGCCACAGCAGAGAGCTGGACTGGAAGAGGGACAACCGGGACAGAATCCAGTGCCCCGACCAGGACTAGAACCCAGTGTGCCAGCGGCACAGGCGGAGGATTAGCCTATAGAGCCGCGGCGCCTGCCTCTATTCTGTTTCAAAGTAGACATTTAATATCATAATCTCCCCCCACAATGGTAAGAAATACGACAAATGAGCCACCTCTAGTCTTGGTACTTGCCTCAAATGACACATGAATATCCCCTCCAACACACTCACATTCACTCATTCACTCACACTCACAGGGAAAATAAATGATTTTTCCCCAAGAATATTCGAAAGGGTGTTTAAGAATTGTTGACCTAGTTATTCCTCTCCTCTCCTAAAGTGTTAATTATTCTCATACTAACTCTTTACTACTATCTGGTATTCAACTTCCAGGACAATGTATAGGAACCGTTTTTCCCCTCAATGATGAAAGTAAAATCATTAGTGGAAGCAGGGTGTAGCTTTCTGAGATCAGCTAAGTGGTAGGAAATGAATTCTAACCAGAAGTGAATATGTGCTCTCTATGATGTGAGACTTAAGGCAAACATCCACAAGAAATGACCCTTCGTGCGCTACGGCAGAACAGATTCACCCAAGAGGAACTGCACTCATTGAAGATTTCATTCCAATTCAGTCCCCACTGCCAGTTAATCTGAAACTTCTATGAAGTCCCTAAGTAATGACTGAGAAGTTGCATAGGAAAGGGGCATGAAGTCAACAAAAACCTGCTTGTGTTGCCTGACTCTCGGGGCTGGTGATATTGGAGAGTCACTGGTTAATCCCTGTATCCCTGGAAAGTTCCCTGATTAGCCAAATTTACTGGGGCAAGGGGCAGGCTTCAGCTTTTTAACTGTGACAGCAGCTGGCAGCATGCTACAAAGGACCTAGGCAGTAATCACCAGCTCACTCTGAGAAAGCCAGAAGGAAAACCTCTTTAGATGAAGCCCCGAAGGGTTTCATGCTTCAGAACTGCTAAGATTTTGCAGTTGGAATGATTTTAGAGAAATTTACAAGGAAAACTTCATTATGAATCTCTCATACACGATGTCCCCTGAGAAGCTTATCACTGTTTGTCAACTGCAACAGAAGGCATAATGCTTTTTTATTAATAGGGTTCTTTTTTTTCCAAAGGGATTGTTGTAAAATACCATGATTAATTGAAGATTTCTTTTTACTTCTGATTTGCCTGATTGACACAAGTAACCCTTATTAATTTCCCCAGATGCCTAAAGCAGCAGAGGCACAGGAACACAAGACAATGCATTATTTATTCTGATATTCAGTGGTCATTTTCATCCTCGTCACAAGTATTAATTTAATGAGGTCACATTACCATGCTGCCCACCAACTCTGACATGGGCAGTGTTGATAAAACTGATTAAATTCTCCAGATGAAGCACATTCACTCAAATCCATGTTCACATGCTTACAACTCTGGCCACACATTATATGATACATCTCTGTCTCCTATCACCAGTTGCCTTAAATGATAAAATAATTATGTAAGAGTTCAAAAATCTCACCAAATGCATCAGATTTTGAACAACTTGCCACTTAATTTGGCAATGGCAGGTTAAAATTCTTAGAAACTCAGTAAGTTTTTGCTTCATTCATTTTTTTAGAGAGTGTAAAATTTTTGTGATTCTTCTTAATGATTTTGGTTGTAAAAAGCTCAGATATAGGAATACTGAGTGACATTTGTCAGTTAGATTTTGCTAAATGTATTTCAAACCAGCATATATTGCTAATCTTTAATAAAGTATAATTTAGGTCTCTATTCATGGCATAAATTCTGTACTACTTCTACTCCTTCTTCAGCCCTCAATTTCAGTTAATATTTATGTACATATGTGTGCATCTGTTAAAAATACAATCATTTCTATTTTATTTTTAAAAATTAACAGGCCTAAATTCTGCTCCACATGTCACTATCAGAATTATATTCTAAAATGTAGATGAAATTATGTCACTCTTCTATTATAAACTATTACATATTTTTAAACCAATAAGAACAAGTAATTCTCCCTGATGTATTTAGAATTGTTAAAATTGATTTTTATTTTTTTGAAAGGCAGAGAGAGAAAGCGAGAGAGAGAGAAAGAGAAAGGCGGGACTTAATCCAGGCACCGTGACATGGGAGGTGAGTGTCCCAAGTGGTATTTTAACTATAATGTTTTATGTCCACCACTAAGATATACCATTTTAAAAACCACAAGATATTATCCATGTAATAGCCATATACTCTCTTGCTAGAACCCTGCTTTGTCAACTCTGAATAAGTCCAAAAAAATCAGCTCACAACCTCTTCTGTGACTCTGCTGGGAATTTTCACCACATTGTATCTCTGACTTCAGTGCTCCAAGACTCTCAGGTATCACACAGATTTATATACGGCATTGCTGCATTGGGATTATTTGCTGGTAAACTCCCATTGGCTCCAAGCTACTCTTGAAAAGAGGAAACCATATTTGCAGTGATCAGGATGATGTCTGGAACAGAAGTATGTATGGGCCAATGAGGATGGCCTAAGAGAGTGCCACTTTTGAAGGTAGGGCATAGTAAATTGGTGAAGCTTGTCATAGGACCATCTAAACCAAACAGAATGAAAAGGCTGATGACTAATATGAAGCTGAACAACTGGCTGGTCATTCATCCCTTAGAAAGCTGAGGCCTCCTCAAACACAGGAAAAACAGCTCCGAGCACCTTGTAAATCCCAGAGAAGAGCACATCTGGGGTGCTGACCATTAACGATGAACACATCAGAAGGGACATCGGGCCAGGGCTCTGGCACTTTGAGCTATGCTAGAAAATGTACTGAGCCCTAAGCGCCCAAAGGCAAAGGGAAATTGCAAGACTTTTCATTTCCTCAGCCGCTTGCTTCAGCTTTAGTTAGTATTCTCAACTTCGCACGTCCGTCCGTATCACCAGCATTCAAGCACCATAAAAGCTAGCACTATATTTAGTTCTCATCACTATTTCTCTTTCTCCAAGTGATTCCTTGAGTACAATAAGGACACATGTGCTTGTTGAATGTCCTCTGAGTGCCGGACACTGTGACGGTTTTAAGTTCTCACAGCCACTGTTGGAAGTGAGTTCTGTCTTGTCTTCATCTATCAGGTGAGAAGACTGAATATGTCTACATGAAGTATCCAAGTCAAATCAGATTATATTTTTTATTTCATATATGCAGTTCCACTAGTATGCTACCGTATCTTAGCTGGGTTTCAGCTTGTTACCAGTGTGTACCAGTTCTTCACGAGTGCCTCCAAGAGAATCTTCTAGGACCTCCCCACCAGTCCATGTGTGATTACCTCCTGAATCATTTTTGTTGTTGCCATTTTCCTTCCATGCTTGTTACCTTGCCCACATGGCCCCATTGCTACCATTGTCCACCACAGGTTGTGTAGTAGCCTAATATTTTCACAAACTTGAATTTCCAAAGCAGCAGAAAGACAGTTCTGGATGAGAATAAAAGAGATCAGCTGCTTCTTATGAGATTGGGAACCTTCTCTATCCCTTTGTTTTCACATACTTTCTGACCCTGCTCAGGTGGAAACTGAAGCATGGGTGGCAGGTAAGCACACAGGAAGACTGACAAAGCATTCATGCACCCAATCAAAATAGCCTAAGCATGGTCTCAATTCAAGGTATTATTCTAAGCATTTGCAATATATTGCTCTGCAAACTAGACAACAGTTTGTACCTTTAAGTATGCATTTTCTAAATCAGTGCCTTATGTTACAAAGTGTGGGGTGTCAGGGATTGGCCTCCAACTTCTTCTCCAGCCTGATCCCCTGACTTCCCACTCATGAAGCTTTCTACTTCAGCCTTATCTGTGCTTTGGGTCTGCAGTTCTCAGCATGTTTTCCCCACCAATTCCTTTTCTTTGATATTTATTCCAATCCTTTTCTGATGATCTCATCCCAGCTTTTCTTCTAGGGTTTTCATAATTACCTGTTTGTTTAGCTCATAACTGGGGAAAGAGTTTTAGAGAACCGGAGTTACTCTCCCTGCATCGACTAAGAAGGGAAACTGGGACACTGATCGTGATAAGGTATTTTGTGATATTATCTGTAGAATAAACTGAAGTTTTATCTAAATTAAAAAAAAAAAACATTTAGGTGCCAATGCTGTGGCATAGCGAGTAAAGCAAATGCTTGCAGTGCCAGCAACCCATATGGGTGCTGGTTCATATCCTGGGTGCACCTTTTCCAATCCAGCTCCCTGCTATGGGAAAGCAGTGGAAGATGGCCCAAGTCCTTGTGTCCCTGCACCCATGTGGGAGACCCAGAAAAAACTTCTGGCTCCTGGCATCGGATCTGCTCAGCTCAGGCCATTGCGGCCGTCTGGGGAGTGAACCAGCGGATGGAAGACCTTTCTCTCTGTCCCTCTCTCTATCTGTAATGCTAAATCTCAAATAATAAATAAATAAATAATACTTTTAAAATGACACTTTGCATATGATAACCACATAAACGAAACCTTGACAATACCATCGTGATTTTTTTTCATGAGCATTAAAAATAAGGAATATTAGCTTATATTGGAGAAATTTGGGGGATATACATGACTAACAGCATTAAAATCAGCTATTAACCCATATAAAATTTATAGCTGCATTTAACACAGGGTGTTACTTAATCCCCTAAAATTGTTTCTTTACTGGATTACTTTTGGATGAACCTGCTGGGAAAAGAGAAGCAGAGATTAATTTTTGCATTAAAGACAAATATGCCAAGTATTTTGTTATTGTTTTCATTATGAGTGAAATTGGGCTTTGGTGAGCTTTGAGGTGATCCTATAAAGATTGTTGTTATCGTGAGCAAGATGGGGTTAGGTGATATGGCTTCTTTAAAAATATTCCCACCAAAATCTCTTTTTGAAATAAGGAGAATTGCTTTGTGGTTGTGGGAAGCTGTAATTCTTCCATAAGAAGTCAGAGTAAACATTTGATGGCAAAATTCATAAAATAATCATTTTTGGTCCATTTCCTTTGGCTTCATACACTGTTTATATAGTGGTATAAGGGTTTCAGTTACTGCTTGGTCTGTGAAGTTTAACCTTGTTTACATAGACTAGCATTGAGAAAGAATAGAATGATTGTCCAGTGTCTCAAGACTAACACAGAATAGACCATACTGTAGAAACTATAATATGGTAAAATGTATTAACATCTATCTGCTACTACTATGTCTCCTTTCTTTAAAATAGCAACATTTGATCTTTGAGTGACTAAACAAGCTCATGTCCAAACTGGAATACTTTTGAAACTGAAAGTGGGTGGTAGGACAAGAATCATGAATCAGGACTGACTTGTGACAACTGAAACACACTCAACTTTTCTCAATGGACTCCTTGGACCACTTTTGCTTCCTTATATCTGGAATTAGCAATACTCTTATGATGAGAAATTTTTTATTGATGAATTATCTACAGACCAAACTACCAATATCATATAATTATCTGCATTATGCTTGCAGAATTCAAAGCTAGAGATGTCACTAAATTTATTTTTATGAGTATGTTAGCTAGAGATCATTTACACACAGCAACTGTAGTGAATGTATAGCATTTTGATCTTTCTCAGAGTAATCATCATGCAAATATTATCTCTTGTACAAAAAGGTCCAAAGATTTCATAAGAAGCTAAATGGCATTAACATACAACAGCTAAAGCTTCTGATCATTTTGTCTAGAGCACATAATGTATTTTATCACATATTGAAATTACAATTCATTAGAAATTATATAGTTAGGCTATCATTCTCAACCATTATAAAGGATATAGATACTTGGAGATATTTAACAACTACTGAAATGTGAATTATGTCATATAGTCACCATCCACAGAAAGTGGACATGCAAATAAAAGAAAGTTAAGAAAGGAAGGAGGTAGGAGGGCAGAAGTGAGTGATGGAGGGAGGGTAGGGTGGGAAGTATCATTATTTTCTTAAAATTGTGCTTATGATGAAACACATGAAATTTGTTCCCTTTATATAAATAAAATAATTTTTAAAAAATGAAAAAAGAAAGCTAACAAAAGGATTTTCTTTAGCTAGCTGAAATGATTACCTTACCTACCAACTTCATAAACATAAGTAAATTTCTTTTTGGATCATATCCATCAAGCTTAATGCAACTTTGTATTTTCTTTTTTTTAAGATTTTTATTTATTTATTTGAAAGTCAGAGTTACAGAGAGAGAGGAAAGGCAGAGAGAGAGAGTTCTTCAATCCACTGGTTTACTCCCCAGTTGGCCGCAATGGCTAGAGCTGGGCCAATCTGAAGCCAGGAGCCAGAAACTTCTCCAGGTCTCCCACTCAGGTGCAGGGACCCAAGGACTTGGGCCATCTTCCACTGCTTTCCCAGGCCATACCAGAGAGCTGGATCGGAAGTGGAGCAGCTGGGACTCAAACTGGAGCCCATATAGGATGCCAACATTGCAAGCAGTGGCTTTACCCACTACACCACAGAGCAGGTCCCATCAACTTCATATTTTTCATAATCCTTCCCAGTTCCATCTTAGTATTACTAGCAATAGAAATTATTCTATTTAGTTGCATTCATAATAAATCTGGCCATGCTATACATGTACGTATACACACATACACACACAAATATATATGTATGTAGTTTCTAGAATGAAGAATAATTGTTCAGAAATTAAAATTTCTATATACCTCTTTTGTTCCACATTTACTGTACTATTTTTTTCATTTACAATTACCCTTATATATACAGAAGATCAATTTAGTAGATTTAAGTAAAGATTTCAACAGTTTGCACCTACACTGAAACACAAAGTGTAAAGTACTGTTTGAGTACTAGTTATAACATTAATTCACATTGTACAACACATTAAGGACAGAGATCCTACATGGGGAGTAAGTACACAGTGACTCCTGCTGTTGACTTAACAAATTGACACTCTTGTTTATGGCGTCACTAATCACCCTAGGCTCTTGTCATGAGTTGCCAAGGCTATGGAAGCCTCTTGAGTTTGCCAACACCCATCTTATTTAGACAAGGTCATAGTCAAAGTGGAAGTTCTCTCTTCCCTTCAGAGAAAGGTACCTCCTTCTTTGATGGCCAGTTCTTTCCACTGGGATCTCACTCGCAGAGATCTTTCATTTAGTTTTTTGTTTTTTTGTTTTTTTTTTTTTCTTTTTTTTTTTTCCCCAGAGTGTCTTGGCTTTCCATGCCTAAAATACTCTCATGGGCTCTTCAGCCAGATCCAAATGCCTTAAGGGCTGATTCTAAGGCCAGAGTGCTGTTTAGGACATCTGCCATTTTATGAGTATACTGTGTATCTCGCTTCCCATGTTGGATCATTCTCTCCCTTTTTGATTCTATAGTTAGTATTAGCAGACACTAGTCTTGTTTGTGTGATCCCTTTGACTCTTAGACCTATCATTATGATCAATTGTGAACTGAAACTGATCACTTTGACTAGTGAGATGGCATAGAAACCTGTTGAAGGGAAAATGTTTCTCACTATGAGAAACAGTGACTTGATCAGCCCTTATCCTGACTGTTAATGAACAACTTAATACTTTATCCCTTTTAGTATTTTTTAGATCTACTTAATACTATTGGTTGAACTCTTTAATTAACACACAATTATTCTTAGGTGTTTAAATTTAACTGAAAAATGATCCCTGTTAAATATAAGAGTGAGAATAAGAGAGGGAGGAGATGTACAATTTGGGACATGCTCAATCGGACTTGCCCCAAACGGTAGAGTTAGAAACGTGCCAGGGGATTCCAATTCAATCCCATCAAGGTGGCATGTACCATTTACTGTACTATTAACATCTTGCATTAGTGGGAGACATTTCCCAAATGTTGATAAAATATTAGCTGAAATCTATATTTTACATTGGGTTTCACTCTTTGTTCTGCTTATTCTGAAGGTTTGACAAATAAATAATAGCATACACTCACCACTGCAACATAATTTAGAATAGTTTCAGTATCCTCCCACTTTGTTCACACTGCTCATAGCAAGTCACCTATAATATTCCCATGACTCAATGCAATGGTCCTCTCTGGCTTGATCTTTCAACAACTTTGACCGTGGGTACTTGCTAGTTTCTTTTGTTGGCTGCTGAGCTTACATATTCTCTTTGTTACCTTACTTCTGAATCCAGTATTATTTCCAAGCTCTTTTTGGTTTTTCCTCTTGATAAGTCCTTAATAGTGGAATGCCCCAAGGTTCATTCTGTGTTCTTTATTTTATCTACATTCACCATCTTGGAGACCACTCCATTCTCATGATTTTTAATAGTATTTATATGTTAATTATTTACTAATTAATGTCTCTAGTGTAGAATTCTTTCTCATAATCTAGAGTTATATATTCAAGTATCCCTTTGATGCTATAACTTGGATGTCTGAAGATAATTTAAATTAATATAAGTAATGAATTTCCTTCTTAAATCTGCTTGCCTGCAATTTTATTAACTCAGCTGACAGCACATCTTTTCTGCTAATTTCTCTGTCTAAAAAGCATATTTCATAAATATCTAGCATCCAATTCATTGAGAAATTCTATCAATTACTACTTTAAAATATATCCAGAAGCCTACCAAATTCCACTTTCTTCACTCCTACCTCCCATTCTAATCCACCATGATACATAGGTTACATTGTTGCATTAATTGTGGGATCCTACACAGGTCATCTCTGTTTCCATGGTTGTTGCTGAACTGTCTACTATTGTTAGAGAATCAAAAGTAACTATTTTAAAGCATGACTCAGATTGTGCTACTATTCTTCAAATACTTCTCTGGCAATCTGAGTAAAAGCTAGAATCCTTACAATGTTCAGCCACTGGTAATTATGAGCCACTATCAAATCTTTTCTGATTTTCATTTATTTATTTGTGTGTATGTGTGTGTGTGTGTGTGTGTGAGAGAGAGAGAGAGAGAGAGAGAGAGAGAGAGAAAGAGAGAGAGAGAGAAAGAGTTTTTCATCCACTGATTAATTCCCCAAAATCCCACAACAGCTTGGACAGAGCCAGGAGCTAGGTGATAGAAACACTGTCCAGGTACCTCATGAGAATATGAGAATGGCAAGGACTTCATTACTTCATTACTTGGGCCATAGTCTGCTGCCTCCCATGCTTTGCATTGGTCTGAAGCTGAAGTTAAGGGTTGGAAATGGAAATTGTATTCAAGTATTCTAATGTGGGACAGAACCATCTGAACTGGCAGCTTAGCCACTAGGCTATGCTTTTGATCCCGCTCTTTTTTTTTTTTTTTTTTTTTTTTTTTTTTTTTTTTTTTACAGGCAGAGTGGACAGTGAGAGAGAGAGACAGAGAGAGAAAGGTCTTCCTTTGCCGTTGGTTCACCCTCCAATGGCTGCCGCTGCAGCCGGCGCACCGCGCTGATCCTGGCAGGAGCCAGGATCCAGGTGCTTTTCCTGGTCTCCCATGGGGTGCAGGGCCCAAGCACCTGGGCCATCCTCCACTGCACTCCCTGGCCATAGCAGAGAGCTGGCCTGGAAGAGGGGCAACCGGGACAGAATCCGGCGCCCCGACCGGGACTAGAACCCGGTGTGCCGGCGCCGCAAGGTGGAGGATTAGCCTATTGAGCCACGGCGCCGGCTGATCCCGCTCTTTTTTATTATTATTATTTTATTTATTTAAAAACAGAGTTACAGAGAGAGGTAGAGACAGGTCTTCCATCATCTGGTTCACTCCCTAGATGGCCGCAATGGCCGGAGCTGCACCGATCCGAAGCCAGGAGCCAGGAGCTTCTTCCGGGTCTCCCTCAATGGTGCAGGGGCCCAAACACTTGGGCCGTCTTCTACTGCTTTCCCAGGCCACTCTTACTTCTGATGCACTGACATTACCTCCCTGCCCTCACTCCGCAAGCCGCATTGGTTTCTTGCATTGCCCTAACAAAAATACACCTCTCGGCCTTTAGTCCTGTACCATCGTATTCCCTGAATACTCTTCACTTTTAAGTCTTTGTCCCAATTTCTCCTTTTATATCTTCTCCCTCCTTGATTTACTTTTTTGCTTATTTTTTTTACCACCTCTGAACATATAACATATAATTTGCTAACCATATTTCTTATTTATTGTATAAAAGCAAAGTCCGTTAAAGCTATGAATCGTTGTTTTTTGTTGTCCTCTAATAAATCCAGGCAGACAGAACTGCATCTTGCATGAGGTAAATTCAATCATGTTATTTTAGAAATTTCTTTCCTGCCTTTGACATTGATAATACTGGAAAAGCACCAAAACATGTCCATGTGGAATCCAAAATATGTCATTAGTAAAGGAGAGAAAAAATCATTACTGTATAGTACCAATATGACATATCATCATGTATTATTACCATAAGACAAATTAAATAAAAATAAGACATGGTTTACAATGTGACCTATTGAAGGTAATGTGAATGTTTAGAAATAAGAATAAGGGAATGGTAAAAAACTGGATTTCTATTATCTTAATGTACAGTATGTGTGAATTATAATTATTTCCCCTACTATAGCATCTTCTATAATGCCCTCTATTTATTCCTGCCTTTATATCTCTTTTTGCCCTTTCTTTCTCTGTATTGCATTGTTTAAGTATATAAATGTAAAATATAAAGCCGGCGCTGCGGCTCACTAGGCTAATCCTCTGCCTGTGGCGCCGGCACACCGGGTTCTAGTCCCGGTCGGGGCCCCGGATTCTGTGCCGGTTGCCCCTCTTCCAGGCCAGCTCTCTGGTGTGGACAGGGAGTGCAGTGGAGGATGGCCCAAGTACTTGGGCCCTGCACCCCATGGGAGACCAGGAGAAGCACCTGGCTCCTGGCTTTGGATCAGCGCGGTGTGCCAGCCGCATGGAGGCCATTGGAGGGTGAACCAAAGGCAAAGGAAGACCTTTCTCTCTCTCTCTCTCTCTCTCTCTCTCTCTCTCACTGTCCACTCTGCCTGTCAAAAAATAAAATAAAAGAGGGGTAAAGGAAGAAGGCTTCATCTCAGTCAAGATATTTGGGGAGTCACTTTTTTTTAAAGATTTATTTATTTACTTGAAAGGCAGCATTACAGAGAAAGGAAAAGACACAGGGGTGGGGACAAGACATCTTTGATCAGCTGGCTTACTCCCCAGATGGCTGCAGTGGCCAGGACTGGCCCAGGCCAAAGCCAGGAGTTTGGGACTTGATCTAGGTCTCCAAAGCATCTGGGCCATCTTCTGCTGCTTCCCCAGGTGCATTAGTAACTAGCTAGATAGGTAATGGAGCAGCTGGGACTTGAACCAGTGCCCATATGGAATTCCAGAATTGCAGGAGGTGGTTTAACTCACTGACCCATAATGCTGGACTTTTTTATTTTTAAGACTAGATGTGGAGGCCAGTGCTGTGGTGCAGTGGGTTAAAGCCCCAGCCTGCAGTGCTGGCATCCTATTTGGGCGCCAGTTCAAGTCCTGACTGCTCCACTTCCGATCTAGCTCTCTGTATGGTCTGGGAAAATGGTAGAAGATGGTCCAAGTCCTTGTGCCCCTGTGCGTGCATGGGAGACCTAGAAGAAGTTACTGGTTCCTGGCTTCTTATCGACTCAGCTCTATTCACTGAGGTCATCTGGGGAGTGAACCAGAGGATGGAAGACTTTCTCTCTCTCTCTCTCTCTCTCTCTGGTTCTACCTCTTTCTGTAACTCTGTGTTTCAAATAAATAAAATAAATCTTTAAAAAAAGAAGAAGAAAAAAGACTAGCTGTGTATATTCCTTCTTATGTTATATGAGGATATGTCATAAAACCTTATGTAAAATGGAATTAAAAGATAATTTTGGTGCAAGAATTTTAAATCCATGTATACAAGTTTTCTTCAAAAATTTAATTGAAAATGCTAACCATGAAAAAGTAACACATGGATTTGAAGGCATTTTGCAATAATTCAAACTTACTTTTCTTTATAAGAAAGGTAGAGAGAGAAAGAGAATAACAGATAGACAGATGGAACATCTGTTGGTTTATTCCACAAATGCTCACAATGACCAGGACTAGGCTGGAACAAAATCAATAACTTGGAACACAATCCAGATTTCCAACATCAGTGACAGCAACTTAATTTCTTGAGCTATCACTTGTTGCCTCCAGGAGTATACAATAGTGTGAAGTTAAAATTAGAAGCAGAGCTGGGACACGGACTCAGGTACTCCTCTGTGTGATGTAGGTATCACAAATGGTGTCTTAACTGCTGTGCCAAAGGACCACTATAATAAACTTATCTGCTAACTCAGGTTTTTTCACAAAGTACTTTCATATTATATGTAGACCTTGGAAGTCCATAGCACAACCTACATTACTGTGACACGACCCAATAAACAGAATATTTTAATAACTCCTAAAGCAAAAACACGCAGGAGTAGCCATCCAATATCAGACAAAATAGACTTTAACACAGAAACTGTTAAGAAATGCAAAGAAGGGCATTATTCAATGATTAAGGAATAAATACAGCAAGTATATGTGACTATTGTAAATGTATATGCACCCAATGCTAGGGCACTAGGCTATTGAAAGCAGATGTTAATGGATCTAAATGGAGACAGAAGCTCCAGTATAATAATGGGGAACTTCAACACCCCACTTTCATCAATGGACAGGTTAGCTAGCCAAAAATCAACAAAGAAACATCTGTGCTAATCTGCATTGCTGACAAAATGGACCCAGTTGATATCTAGAGAATATTTCATCCCACAGTTGCAGAATGCACATTCTTTTCATCAGTGTATGAAACTTTCTCTAGGATAGACCATATACTAGGCCACAATGCAAGTCTCAGCAAATTCAAAACAATTTATTTGATTATTGTTTATAGCCCTTGTCTATACTCTTGAAGAACAATGTGGTCTTTTCACCTACTTGATTAAGCTTGTGATTATAAAGTAAATTGAAAGCATGTCATTGTGGGGCTGGCTCTGTGGTCCAGTAGGTTAATCCTCTACCTGCAGTACCAGCATCCTATATCAGTGCTAGTTCTAGTCCCGGCTGCCCCTCTTCCAATCCTGCTCTCTGCTATGGTCCAGGAAAGCAGTGGAAGATGGCTCAAGTCCTTGGTCCCCTACACCTACATGGGAGACCTGGAAGAAACAGCTGGCTCCTGGCTTTGGATCAGTGCAGCTCCAGCCATTGCGGCCATCTGGGGAGTGAACCAATGGAAGGAAGACCTTTCTCTCTGTCTCTCCTTCTCACTGTTTGTAACTCTACCTATCAAATAAATAAATAAAATATTAAAAAAGGAAGTATGTATGTCATTTTAAAACTTCAAAGAAAAATAAGAAAGGAGGGAAGGTGAGAGTGAGGGAGGGAGGGCAGGGCTGCAAGCATCATTATTCTCTTAAAACTATATATGAAATACATGAAATGTGTTTCTTTTAAGTAAGTAAAAAATAACAGAAAAAAATCAAAAATTATTATAAAAAACTTCTAAGTTGCAAAATCAAGAAAACCTTTTGCTCCAATATAGCATTATAAATTTGGTCTAATACACAATATTAAAATGTATGGCTAAAATTATTCAAGATTAAAATGTTACAAAAATGGAGAAGAGGTAAAATATATTCATATTATAGAAATATTTTAGATGAAAACTGCACTACTGACCAACCACAGGTTTAATTGGTTAAGTTTTCTTAGCAAGGAAAATTGTTCTTAAAATTCATATTATCATCTCTATAATTCCTACTGTTTTGGGGATTATTTTTGATTTTTATGATAAATAAACTCATGGAACACTGATTTAGAGAGACAAACTGAAGAAGCTGTACGTAATAGACATTCTATTAGATGGACAATCTGGGTGGCTGGTGTAAATGTGAGTAAAATATGCACATCAGGGCAGGTGTTTGGACTGCCAGTCAGATGCCCATAAACAAGATCAGAGTGCCTGGATTCAAGTTCCAGCTCCACTTCTGATATCACCTTCTGCTTCAGGCACACCTTGGGATCTAGCAGCTAATGGTTCCAAGTTCTTGGGTCTCAGCTACCCACACCAGAAACCTGGATTGAGTTCTGTGTCCCTGGCTCCAGGCTGGCCCAGTCCTGGCCACTGTGGTTATTTGGGGGGTAAAGCAGCAGATGAGAGCTCTAAATGTCTGCCTGATTTCCATCTGCCTTTCAAATAAATAACATAAATAATTTTTAGAAATTTAAAAATAAAGTAAAATAAGCACCTCATACAAATTAGACTGTATGGGAAATTTTTCTAAAAACAGCAGCATTGATTCTCACTCTTGAAGAATTAATCAGTTGAATGAGATAATCAAGGGGAAGTAGATTTGACAAAGCTCTGAGAATGATGGTACATCCAGGGATTTCATGTTGGTAGTTTTGTATGGGAGGAATAAGTGGGGCTGGATGGAGAACAGAGATTAAGAAATGAGTTTGAACAGATAGGAAAGGGAGAGATTTTGAAAGAGTTTGAAGGTATTTTTTGTTTGCTTCTTTTTTATTGTTTTAATGTGTATGCTGATGGAGGAAGCTAATTTAAATGTCTCAGGGGGACACTAAATGTGGACAGGTTATGAATGACTAACTTAAAGCATCAGAGTTTCCAATGCCAGTCCTTGTATTAGCTTTCTTTTGCTACATAACACATTGCTCCCACACTTAGCAGGTCATGACAATGAACACGCGTTCCATCACAAGATTTCTGTTGTCCAGGAATTTAAGAGTGTCTTATTTAAGTATCTCTGGCTCACTTCCTCATGAAAGTGTAGCCAAAACTGCTCAGCCAGATCTGCAATCCTCTGAACGTTTGATGAGGACAGAAGGTCCCACTTCCTGTAAGGCTCACTGACACTTCTGGCTGTTAGCAGGAGCCCTCGCTCCTTCACCACATGACTTCTATCTTCAGTGTTTCTCATGCTACAGCAGTTGATTAGAGTGACTCAAGAAAGGGCTGTGGGGGCTGGCACTGTGGCACAGCAGGTAAAGCCACCGCTTGCAACACTGGTATCCCATATGACAGTCCGAGTTCCGGCTGCTCCATTTCCACTACAGCTCCTTGCTAATGGCCTGGGAAAGCTTGGGGAGATGGCACAATTGCTTGGGCCACTGCATCCATGTAGGAGACCTGGGAGAAGTCTCTGACTCCTGGCTTCCACTTGGTCCAGCCTCTGGCATTGCAGCCATTTGGGGAGTGAACCTGGGAGTGGAAGACCTCTCTGTCTATCTTTCCCCCTCTCTCTGTAACTCTGCATTTCAAATTAAAAAAAAAATCTTTAAACAAAAAAGAAAAAAAAAAGTGCCATCAACCAAGATGAAAATCACAGTGTCTTTCTAACCTACTCTTGGAAGTCGGATAACGTCATTTCTGCCACATTCTTTTGGTCACAAATACCACCCACAATATAATGTAAGAGAGAACTACACAAAGATTAGTTACTATAGTGCAGGGGGAGAAAATACAATGTCACTGAGGAACAGTTTCTTATGCTGGGAGGTGCTATGGACTGAACTGTGCACTTCTGAAACACATATCTTGATGCTCTAATCCCTAATGTACTATATTTAGAGATAGGATTTAAAAGGAAACAATAAGGCTTAAATGAGATCATAATGGTGGGCCCTAGGCCACAAGGCTTGTGGCTTTATAAGAGAAGAGACATTACAGCTGTTTCCTACCATGTGAGGACCAGTGAGAAAGCAGCCATCTATAAATAAGGAAGGGAGATCTTCCCAAAGAGTCCCTGCTGCAGGCTTGATCTTGGTCTTCTAATCTCCAGCACCAGGAGAAATAATGTCTGATAGTTAAGCCACATGGCTGCATTTTTAAATTCAACAGAACAATTGAGAGGGGGTAGCACAGATGTCAGATAAAGAAAAGATTTTGAAAGGGAGAAAAGTAACCAATAGTGTCAATTGGGCATTATGTATTATAGTTTTAGAATTTGTGAGATGGGTGAACAACCTATTTCATCTTCTAATTCACTTATCTGAGAAGCGGAGACAGAGGCAGATGGAGATAGCTTCTCCCATTTGCTGGTTCACTTTCCAAATGCTCATTATGGCAAAGGCCTGGTTACGGCCAGGGCTAGAACCAGAAGGTGGGAATTACATCCTGATATTTGTTTTCAGGATTTTTTTAAACATTTAATTGCTTATTTTGTAAGTCAGATTTACACAGAGAGAGGGAGATACAGAGAGAGGTATCTTTCCATTTGCTGGTTCACTCCCTAGGTGGCCACAACAGTCAGAGCTGGGTCAGGCCAAAGGCAGGAACCAGGAGCTCATGTGAGAGTGATGGGGCCCAAACACTTGGGCCATCGTCTTTTTCTTTCCCCAGGCCTTTAGCAGGGAGATGGATCAGAAATGGAGCAGATGGGGCATGAACCTGTGCCCATATGGAATGCCGGTATTTCAAATTGTGTTACCAGCTACATCACAACGCTGACCCCTCAATCCTGATAGTTCATGTGGGTGGTAGGAACCCAGCTGTCAGCCATCCGTGGGTGAACATTTTCAGGAAGCTACAATCAGGAACTGAAGTGGGAATCCCAATCCAGGTACTCTGATGTAGGATTTAGGCAGTTTTGCTGGTGTCTTAACCAAAAGGCTAAATGTTTTCCCTGAACAACCCACATCATTTAGAGAAAATAAACACTCTAGGTAGTATTTATCCAAAGTTATATTTTGTCATACAGTAAGCTCAACATTTGATTTCTTAACTAAACCTTGAAATCCTTTTAAGTTTCTCTTCTTATTTGTCTCACCCGCCCACTGTGACTCTATGATCCACGATGTCTGCACTCTGAATTCTTTCTTTCCATGAAGCCCTATACTGTCATTAAATTTGCGAAATACTGTCTCATTTATTCCAGGAGTAAAAGGTCTAAACCATATATCAATTTAATGAAATATTCTCTTCAGGTATTAAATTCAATGAATATATTATTCAGAATTTAATTATAAACAACAGGACACTTTCAAAAATGAGACATTGTTAAACCTACATAGCATTTCAACAACATTTAATTATTTTTAAACTAATAAAAAATTACCAATTTTAAACATTATAAAGTCTTCAAACAGCCAGATTAAGTATTTTAAAGACTTTGATTTTAATTAGATATTGGGCTTTTTAGCTTACTGAAAAGAGTTAAAAAGCTTCAAGTCATGCCATTTTGTCAAACAGCAGGTTCCTGCTCTGTTTCTGAAAATATCAAATGTATTCAGTTAATTGAATTCCTTGGAGAATGTTGCAATCCTGCTCATTTGTCTTATGTAGTCTTTGAGTAGGTTCCTTTTTTTAATTTGCTGTACTCCTTTATATTTCAGTATAAAATAAAATTATTTCTGAGATTTTTTTGGTTCCCCAATAAACTCAATTTTAGGCTGCTCAGCTTTTAAGTCACAGTTAACTGGGTATAACTATAACTCTATTTTGTTTCTTCTAGAATCACAGATCTTCATTCTAAGTATCTTGAGATTATCGCTACTATTTTGGAAACTGTAGTCCTCTCAAGTTTTCATATAATATGTCAAATAAAATCAGACATTGCTTAACAATTGAGGTACATTCTAAGAGAGCTATTGATAGTCATTTCAGCAAAGTGTGAATGTGAGCATGCACTTAGGCAAACCCGGATGACACAGGCCAATCACTCCACCTGGCCTCTTGTTGCAATTCTGAAAGATGATAAGCATTGGCTGTGTGAGACTGCTGCTGACTTAAAATTCATACCGTCTCACTCTTTTTATAATTGATAGTACACTCCAAAGTAATTTGAAAAAATAGTAAATGCATAAACCAGTTACATAGTTATTTATTATCACTATCAAGCATTATGTTTTGTATATAATTATATGTGCTACTCCTTTATATGGCTTGCAGTTCAGTAGATTTCTTCACATCTGCATCATAACAAACATGATTATGATGGTTATGACACTAGAGAAGACCTAATTTTCAGCTCAATTATAAGACTGAGACCACTGTCATACAAAAGTTTTCTGACCAACTGTCACTATGTAGTGCATGACTATAACTTAAGTCTCCATAGATGAGCATACGTCAGAAGATGACCTGAATTTTTAAGTGAGTTCTCTAACTTATTTAAATGAAAATTTAATGACAGTTAAAACCTGTGAAGCTCATTCTATGGTAGCATATACTTAAATAATTGAACAAATGGCGAACTTTTATTTTATATTTTCAAGCCAATTAAGTATACATGCTGTAAGGTGATTTATTTAAAGACGCCATCACACTTAGTAGCATACTGTATCATATTGTTGAAATCATTTTTTTTTACACAGAAGCATGTAGTTCAGCAGTCATAACATGTGAACAAATTCTAGTTTTTCTATAAGGTGACTGTTCCTTCCAGGGCATTTACTTCCAACCAAGGTGCTTGGCTCTGGTGTTCTCTGGTGTTTAAAAGATCTCTCTCTCTCTCTCTCTCTCTCTCTCTCTCTCTCCATCTTTCCTCCTCTCTGTGATGGTGCTTTTCAAATACAAAAATAAATCTTGAAAAAAAAAGTGTGTTGTAACCATGTTAGAATTACATGAGGGATTATGAGGAAATAAGCATTAGTTATAACTTTAACCTTTTTTTAAAGATTTATTTATTTATTTGAAAGTCAGAGTTACACAGAAAGAGGAAAGGCAGAGAGAGAGAGAGGTTTTCCATCCGATGGTTCACTCCCCAATTAGCCACAACGGTTGGAGCTGCGCCGATCCAAAGCCGGGAGCCAGGAGCTTCTTCTAGGTCTCCCACATGGGTGCAGGGGCCCAAGGACTTGGGCCATCTTCTACTGCTTTCCCAGGCCATAGCAGAGAGCTGGATTGGAAGTGGAGCAGTCGAGTCTCGAACTGGCACCCATATGGGATGCTGGCGCTTCAGGCCAGGGTGTTAACCTGCTGCACCACAGTGCTGGCCCCTATAACTTTAACTTTTAAATGAACACCTAAGTGTACCCAACACAGAATATTATGCTATTTTAAATTTGTCTTCATGACTATTTCTGGACACTGAGGTATGTATGTATGTGTAGTTATTTTCTTAGGATAATAAATTTTTGTCTTAATGGAATATTACTCGGGAGAATGAGCTGAAGCCCTGTCTGTAAGGAATATTAGTGTCCAGAGAGAAGTTGAAAATATGAGTAGATAAGCAGGAAGCTATTAGGTAGATAAACTTGTGATTGAGTGATAACAGTGAAGCCTGCTGGGTAACAATTATAGAAACTATTCTGATCCCAATTCCTGCCCATCAAAAGGTGTGAGTACTGTAATAACCTCCAACAAGAGGATGCTCATTTTAAAACTCCAGCAATGATTCTGAGGCCAGCATGTCTCCGTCACTATTTCCTGCTACTTTTCGAATGGTTTTCTCAAAATGGTAAATAGTAAATCTTGGAAATCTGCTTATGCTTTGTGCTAATGATGCTTACAATTTCTCCATATTAGTTTATTTTGGTTTTGGAGGCTTTTAGAGCTCATGTTCATACTAGAAGCTTATTCCCTGACACTGTAAAATACTGAGTAGTAGCTACTAGCAAGTAGATGCTACTTTTAGAGGCAAACTTAGGTGCAATGAAATGTTAGATAAAGGAATACATACTCTTGCTCTCCAAAAATGTGCCAAAAAGAGAACATTCTTTTTTTTAAAGGTTTATTTATTTATTTGAAACTCAGAGTTACGGGGGGGGGGGGGGAGAGAGAGAGAGAGAGAGAGAGAGAGAGAGAGAGAGGTCTTCCTTCCCTGGGTTCACTCCCCAATTGGCCGCAACAGCCGGAGCTGTGCCAATCTGAAGCCAGGAGCCAGGAGCTTCTTCCGGGTCTCCCACATGGGTGCAGGGACACAAGGACTTGAGCCATCTTCCACTGCTTTCCCAGACCACAGCAAAGAGCCGGATCGGATGTGGAGCAGCCGGGTCTCAAACCTGTGCCCATATTGGATGCCAGCGCTTCAGGCCAGGGCGTTAACCTACAGCACCACAGAGCCAGTCCCAAGAGAAAATTCTTTATATTAAGATGATTGGTGTTAACCTAACATCCCAATCTGAGTAAGTTTTAGTGATAGAACCTTTCTGCCTCTCTTCACCCCTAGGTAATTTCAATGCTCACCAAATTATGAATAGGAGTCTTCTCATGTAAATTGATTTATATTTTGTTTGAATGGAAAGAAGTCTTCAAAATTCAATGCAATCAAAATCCAGATTAATTTGGGCACATGTGAAAGTGATATATTTTTGCATGTAGATATACATGCAAATATGCTTTTCTATTTTTAGATTTTATTTATTTATTTATTTATTTATTTTTTGACAGGCAGATTGGACAGGTTTTTTTTT
Source organism: Oryctolagus cuniculus (assembly GCF_964237555.1). Classification (NCBI taxonomy): domain Eukaryota; kingdom Metazoa; phylum Chordata; class Mammalia; order Lagomorpha; family Leporidae; genus Oryctolagus; species Oryctolagus cuniculus. The sequence goes on along the minus strand of NC_091437.1, from coordinate 103,561,543 downwards.
AGAGTTTGTTTTTATTTATTTATTTATTTATTTTGCAAATATGCTTTTCATTATCACTATAAGGGACAATTTGATTCAAAATTTTAGGAGTGAAGCAAATATTGTATATGTAAAGTTTTACTTTATTTCTAAAAATTTTTTCACAATTATTATTTTGTATTAATTTGTGATGTGGAGAGACACAGCTCCCATTATTTGTTCACTATCCAGATGCCTGCAATAGCTGCAATTGGGCCAGGCCTAGCTCAGAGATGGGAATTCAACCCAGGTTTCCAGGCAGGAACCTACATATCCATCATCCCCAACTTCCAGGGTCTGCACTGAAAGGAAGCTAGATTCAGGAGTTGGAGCCTTGAATTGAATCCAGATACTTTAATGTGGGACATGGTATTTAACTGCTGAGTTAAATGCTGTCTCCAAACATTTGCAAGTTTTTTTTAAATAATTCTCTTATTAGGCCGGCACCGTGGCTCACCAGGCTAATCCTCTGCCTTGCAGCGCCGGCACACCGGGTTCTAGTCCCGGTTGGGGCGCCGGATTCTGTCCCGGTTGCCCCTCTTCCAGTCCAGCTCTCTGCTGTGGCCTGGGAAGGCAGTGGAGGATGGCCCAAGTGCTTGGGCCCTGCACCCCATGGGAGACCAGGAGAAGTACCTGGCTCCTGCGATTGGATCAGCAAAGGAAGACCTTTCTCTCTGTCTCTCTCTCTCTCACTGTCCACTCTGCCTGTCAAAGAAAAAAAAATTCTCTTATTTTCATATTAGTGGGCATCTTACTTATAAGTAGGTATTAAAAATATCTGAAAAACAATCCAAATTTTTTGATATTTTATTGTTTTTTAAACTTTTCTATAATATTTTACACTATTCTGTAGAATTTTTATAAATATATTTATTTATTTGCCTGAGAGGCAAAGAAACAGACCAACAGACAGAGAAATCTCCATCTGCTGGTACACTCCCCAGAAGCCCACTCATGATAGGGCTCTGCTGGGCTTCAGCCATGAGCCAAGAACTCACCCCAGGTTTTCCAGGTAAGTGGAAGGAACCCAGTGACTTGAGCTATCACTTGCTGCCTTCCAGGGTGTGCGTTAGCAGGAAACTGAATACAAGAGTAGAGCTAGGATCTACCCTAGACACTCTAATATGGGATACAGGTGTCCCAATACCCCCACTTGGAATTTTTTAATAGTCTGATCAGTGAGTCTTTACCACAAAACATAATAGGAAGTGCATACAGAACACTAATTTGAATATTTTCTTATACATGTCTTATATCTTTCCCTTTGTATCCATTCATATTTCTAGCATTACTAGTATTAGATGCCTTTTTCCCCTTTTGACTTTAGCCTCTGAATTTCTTTGACAACTTCTCTTCATTTCTCAAGTATCTTTGTTGTTTGCCTGAAACCCACAGATTAAAATCCATTCTCCTTCATTTGTCAATATATTTTCCATAGTTTATTTTTTAGTTACAGTTACATCTTTAACAGCCTCTGTTCAGCCAAGTGTATGTCTGTATGGGTATGTTTCTTGTGTGTGTTTTAATCATACTGACAAAAAACCCTTGTGTTTTTCAGCATCATGAATTGTTTATATGACTACAAATTCCTGAAATGTGTTCCACCTTCTCTTTACCAAATTGAATTCTACCAACTCCTTGTTGTTGCTGCAAAAGATGCACATATAATCTCCTCATAACCATCATTTACCTCTCTGAGGTGGAGTCCAGTGGATTGGAGGTTTAAGCACATCTCATCCACCTTGAGCTACAAAATCTGAAAGAGTGTTTGACATTTAAAGCCACCAAGACAAGAGAAGAGAATAATGGAGGAGACCTACTGACACAGCTAAAGTAAACACAGACCATTTCCTGTCTGGCATGGTTTCATCATTCCAAACTAACTGAAAAGAAGGCTTGGAAAGAGAAGGAACACAGAAAATATTTTGGGTACACAGTTTTGACCAATACTTTTAACACACAGATAATCCACTTCTGCTATATAAACTTAAAGCACCACTCTAACTTAAAGCAATCTCTTCTCCAAAATTCTATATCATCTCATATAAAATTACCCTTTCTGATTATAATGAATAATGTTAGAGCATCTTTACTACCGTTTTATATTTTCTGTATTGTCTTAATTTTCCTACAATTAATTTTCTCTTCTGAATTAAATTGTAAGTTCTTTGAGGGTGGGGTATATGTCATGATAGTGCTTAGCAAAGTACTATATATTGTAATAGGGGCTTCATCAATAGTTGCTTAATATCACATTTCCAATATTTCTAGTTAATGGAAGAACATCGAATAAAACAATACTTCAGTTACACCACAAGCTTCTCATGCAAGACATTAATTATTAAGATGAATGATCATTGGCTGATAATTTAAACATGACTGAAAGACAAATTCATCTGAATGAGATTTTTTAAAAATGGAGATGGCAGGTCAAACAATCCAGTAACACTCTTCCGAAGACCTCTCTATGCTCAAGATACCTTTGTGTTTTCTCAAGGTTACTAATGCCTACTGAGACTGATTATGATAACAACAATTTATAATGAAATTTTATTATTTTCAGAAAAATGGTTAAATAGTATAACTGCTTTTATGCCTAAAACAAATGTGAAGATGGAAAGATGTTATTGTAAAGCACATTACTTAAATGAGGAGATGGAGGCTTGAAGTAATTATGTAATTTACATTTATGCTAGTGTGGCATTGACAAAGATCTTAATGATGTTCTAATCCAATAATTTCATTTACAGTTGAGAAAACTGCACTGAACATAGGTTAAGTGACTTGTGCAAGGTCCCGTAGACAATCAGTGAATACAGCTGAATTAAGGCTTCTCAACTCCAGTGATATTTAGACTGCACTATTCTTTTATTTAATGAAGTGAAACACAAAATATGCATTGTTTTAAAAACCTATTTAAAATAGCATCCAGCTGAAATGGAGTAAATGTCAAAATGACTTTGTAAGTCATAAGTTCTTAATATCTTTGTCTTTTTTTTCCTTAAAAGGAAGAAATCTTCGGGTTGAGGGAGAGATAAAACGGTAACTCTTAGGTAAGAATGGAAATTTTGAACCTTAATAACATTAAATTTTAAATTTGAAAGAAAGTATGTAGGTTACCTAAAGTGTTCAATTTCATTTAATATGTTGACTAAGCTAGGACAAACACATAGAAAAAGAACTTAAGAAATTAAGAACTCTTCTTAATAGATTATTGATACAAATACATTTGGTTTCCAAAGTATTTTCTAGCATTCATTTTAAAGCTAGTGTGATTCAACCATGAATTATTTCTGCCATCATTTTAAAACTAGAATACTATTGAAAGTATTTAATATTAACATTCTCTGTGTCCTAGATTCTGTAAGAAACAAATAAAATGTGCAGTCTGTTTTCAGGACAGTTTCATTTGCATTTCATTACACTTTTAACCCTCAATTTTTATTCTTTTAAAGCCTATTATAGGGGTTGGTAATTGTACCTTATATATTATAAACAACACTTAGGTCATCAAAAAGATCATCTGGTCCATTCCTCTGAGTCTAAGCATGACAACCTTGGATTATTCAAAAGTACATTTACCTCTGTAATTTTTCAAGAAACCAGGTGTGAAGATCAAATCAGACAATTTTAAAGCATATTTCCTTGGAGACTGGTATATAAAAAGAATTGAGCTTTATCTTGTGAAGAATAAAATAATTAGTGTTTGTTCTCAGGCTCACAAAGGAAAAACTAAAAACATAAGACAAAATGCAAAATAACATTTTAATAAAGCAATAGAGGAGTCATAGAGTGATATTTATTTCTAAGTGGTTAATTCAGGAAATACTTGCTGTGTACAGTTCAGAGAGGAGGGAAATGCATCCTGACTTTTTGATAGAAACTGAAGGCAGTTTTATTTGGCTTAGTCTTGTGTTGTTCACTGGAAATGGCAAGTAATGATATCTTTTTCTCCTTGACTTTAGAAATTAGTCAAGCCATCTAAACCTCCTTTTAAACTTTTTTTCTGGCTCTCTGATGATTAGCTATTAAATATACTATATTTCTTGATAATTAGGATTTAAATACATTTTTATGACATATGGAACTTTGCAATAATGGAAAGATTATTTCCTACATTTGAACATAATAGTTAAATCCACAGTATCGTTGCTTCCTTTGTGATTTCCAAAACAGGTTTAGCCTTATTTGAACCCATATAGGCCTCCCCATTTCAAATATACACTACTTTCTTGAAATAATATGTACTCTGACCCCATAACTATATCTTCTTTGAAGGCAGTTTGATTCAATTCTACTCAAATATATTAATATACCATTGAAAATAACTCACTTAGAAAGGACAAAAAAGTTCATAAGTCAATTTGGTTAGAAGAGAGGGTGAGGCACTGGAATAAGTGAAAGTGGCATTTTAGAATTAATCAAGATAATAGTATCAGCACCTCATATTTTACCCAAACAAGAGCACAAAGTAAATACAATGCATGCATTTCCTTGGCCTTATTACCATTTTACTCTGCCCTATCATTGATAGCTCATTCATTTAATTAAGCAGTTCTATTTGCAGACTACAAAATGTTAGGTATTTTTTATTCATTTTCGCTTGCAGTCTAGATTTCTGTATAGACATATTGCTGAAGAAGCAATAGAAATAAGGTAAGGGGCGAATATTAAAGACTACGATGTGAAAGAAGAGACTATATAACTCTTTTCAATACAAAACAAGCAAATCTGAAAGAAATACCACTTCAATGATTTGCAGGTGTCTTCTTTACAAGCAATAAAATGCCCATGGAGTCAGTAATGTTTGCCATTGTGTGCAAACAATGGATAGACATGAAATGCCTATGTTTCTTTTACTCTTCCAAGTAACAGTGATAATATGAAATGTTCACTATGTAGTAACACAACCAAATCTTATTTAGCTATATTTTATAGCTAAATACATTGCAAATGTTTTTCTATCAGGACACAAATGCGTGAGGGTGAAAGTGAAAAATACCTTTCTCTACTTTTGCTGGCCCTCTCAAAATAGGGAGGAGATCTGGTTTGGAGCAGAGCACAACTGGAATAAAACTGCAGCGTGTGGATCTTACGTTTTTCACACATACAGGTACTGATATTCTTTCTCTTCTGTGGAAATTGTACCTCTCTCACACGTGTGTGGAAGGATGTAAACTCACCATTCACAGAGGGATTACATAAGCAGGCCACTGTGACAACAATCTTTAGATAATACTTTATTTCATCAAAACATTCTGAATGCTTTTAATAATAATCAAAATGGGCAAAAGTGCAAATAAATTGGAAGACATTGAAATCTGTGATGCAACTGATAATTTTCACTTTTCAAGACTCTGTGCCAGTTCTCAAAGGAACGTATGACAATAATGATGTCTTTTGCTCTAGCTTTTAAAATGACTTAATTTCGTAAGTTTCTTGGAAATCAAACTGAGTATGACAAATCCTCTCCCCCAAAAGCTCAATTGTTGGTTGTTGCTGGGAAACACCAGAAGGGACGTGGAAGAGAAAAATCAGAGCCGACCCTCCCACTCTCATCTATGTTAATACCAAATTTATTTATATCTTCTGCGTATTTACAACGTGTTATGGAGCTGCCTGTAATAATAGGTCATCCATTCATTCAGCCAATAGTTAAATAGCATTCTTTTAATGCCAATCACTGTGCCAAATGATAAGCTTTCAAAGGAAACTGCAAACCACTGCAAATGTCAACTCCTTTCTTTGTACTTGCATAAAAACAGGCTGAGGTTTAGCTCCATTAGATCCATATCTAAGTTATGGCGAGGTGACTACCGCCTGAAGAAATAGCAGTTAAGCTGGGAAGAAATACTGTATTTATCACAAAAGCATGTAATTGTTTAGATAAATACTACTTTGAAGATGTAAAATCATTGTTCCATATTGTTATTAAATGATCTCCCTGAAGAGTCTTTGGAGTCAGAGGAACATACACACACACACATACACATGATTTCTCAGAACTTAATAATTAATAATAATTAGATTGAATCTTTTGATACACTACTTACATTCTTCATTAATCATCTCCCTAGATCTTAGTAACATATTTGAGACTTGAACAGATTCTGTATGTGTTTGCTTTATGTGCACAAACTCTATTGCAATGTATTTGTAAGTATGCATAAAAACATATTTAGAAAGATTTTATACATCCAATTATTAAGAAGAAAATTGAAATAAAAGAACAATGTATCTGCTGTACCTATTATAAAACACTTAGAATAAACAAACATATCACAACTATCAAATACAGAGGAAATATTTCAAAAACTTATCGTCCAGGCCGGTGCAGTGGCGCAGTGGGTGAAAGCTCTGACCTGAAGTGCCAGCATCCCATGTGGGTGCCAGATCTAGCCCTGGCTGCTCCACTTCCAACGCAGCTCTCTGCCATGGCCTGGGAAAGCAGTGGAAGATGGCCCAAGTCCTTGGGCCCTTGCACCCACGTGGGAGACCCAGAGGAGGCTCAAGGCTCCTGGCTCCTGGCTTTGGATCGGTACAGCTCCAGCAGTTGCAGCCATTTGGGGAATGAACCAGCGGATGGAAGACCTCTCTCTCTCTCTCTGTAACTCTTTCTTTCAAATAAATAAATAAATCTTTATTAAAAAAGCTTATCGTCAGGACCATAATATCATAAACTTTCATCTTAGAGGAGTGAGTGTATGTCATTTCCTTGGCTCTCATTTTAAGAAGGCTTGACTCTCCTGGAGAATATTTGAAAATTGAAATATGAAAGATTTTTATTGCCAGACCACATTCTTACAAGTGATTTAAAGAAATTTTCACAAATACTCTTACTGTCTGGAGGTAAGCTTCAGAGAAAGGAATTTGGAACAGCAGCTATGATGCTGACTCACATACATACCTCATAACAGAGTCTGGGTTCATATCTCAGCTCCCCTCCGGAGTCCAGCTTCCTGCTAATGCGCTCTCTGGGAAGCGGAACGTGAGGGCTCCAGTAGTTGTGCACCACAATCCCTGTGGGAGACCTTTATTGAGTTTCTAGTTCCTGGCTTTGACCTGACTCAGCCTGGCTATTTCAGGTGTTTGGAGAGGGAATCAATGCACGGAAGATTTGTCTCTCTGTCTGTTTCTGTCTTTCTGTTTTTCTGCCTTTCAAATAAAATGAAAATAAACAACAATTTACAGGTCATCTTCAGTGCGCCTTTCACCTTCCTACGCTCATAGGTGGCTGCCCTCACTTACTCGAATCATTTTCTTTGATTTCAAGATGACACAACACTAAATAGGAAAATGAATAAGCTGATTTGTTAATCACATGACTTGATATTAATTTTTAATCTCACAGGTATCATTTCATTTGTTATTCTATGTGACTCCTTTAATAACACAATCCTATTAAAGTGAATGGCATAATTCGACACAGACAAAATTGATTCATTTTCTAACAGGATTTTCTTATCCGGAAATGTTTGAAATTGAAGATACAGGCCTATTTAGGAATCAACATGAAACACACTCTTAAACACACAGACGGACTAACCTCGTTTTCCATGTGCTTCCTTGAGTGATTGTTCTCAACCACATACACTGAGTGCCCGTGCTGATTAAATTCTGTGATTTTTTTCTCCACATTTAATTCATCTTGTCAGATATGGAAGACCAATGGATTCATTTCAAAAGAAAAAAAAAAACAAACAAACAAAAAACCAACAACCAGGGCTTTGTTCTTTGACTTCAGATCTTTGAAATATACTAAAACACCCAAACATACCCAATTGACAAGCATGTACAGCTAATTTCTATGTTATGAGGGGAGTGAGGGATGTTTAAGCTTTTAGATGAGGCTCGCTTTTGGAGTGAAGGCAGGTTTTCTCTGCCTTGGACAATGGCTACAGAAATGGCCTTCGATGTCTCTGTCAGATTCCCATACACAGCCTGTGAAGTTTCTCTGAGTCCAGGCTGGTTATCTCCCCAATCTGTGCAGAGCTCCAGTGAATAATTTATACCAGGCAAGAGGTGACAAGTTAAACACGCCCATTTTGTCTAAAATGCTATGAAGGCATCAAGATGGAGCCAAGCTGGAGGGTGAGGGGAGTCGGCTGATGGGAACCCAAGTATGTCTAGAAGAGAGAACGCTGCTGTAAAGAAAATGAAATGTAATGAGATACTCTTTCATACATAATTCATAGGCAAAAACAGGACTGCATAAAAATCCATGGATTTTAACAAGGCAGGCCTGCAATCATGTACATTATCTTCCCAGAGGAACTTTATATACTATTGGTCAGAAAGGAGAGGATTCTGAGTATCAGTACAAAATAAGGCTGACAGGTTTTCAAATGTATGAGAATTTACCTTAATGGACAATGCCTGTAAAATAAACAATTTCTGTTTATACCTGAAAATACTGCTTAGTCCAAAAATTCGCTTTAAAGCATTTGCTATCATCTCTTTAAATAGAAAACAAAAGATGAGGAGAATAGAAGATTCCTATTGATAAGCATAAATAAAATGCATAACTGTATTTACTGAATGTCTTTGGCTTAGCTTAAACTGGACTTGGCAGGCATGGTGCCTCTTCCAGCAAGAAAAGTTTAGACAGAAATGTAGGTGATGAAGAGGCTTTAAAATGATAAAATGTTAGCTATTGTCAACATCAAATGTAATTTGGTCGTGTTGTAAGAGCAAATAATACTTCAGCTTTCAAGACCAGTGTGGAGACTAACACATGCCCACTTTCCAACAGTATTTAATGCACACGGCTCTTAGTGGAGGGATTAAAGAATATTGATTAAAGCTGGGGGTGTTTTAAGTTTATCACCAACAAACCCTAAAGACATCTTAGCCTGGAAAAATTGACAGAATAGACCTGGAAGTGGAGGTGCTTTTTGTCCACGCTTTGGAAAGACACAAAAAGGAGAGGAAAACAAGAGGACGTGTCAGAGGCAGCTGCAAAACATACAAGCTGGAGAGCTGGGCTTGGCTGGTTTGTTTGGCTTATACTGTGTTCTATCAATATTTGAAAGCAAAGCAAAGTAGCTACTCACATCCAGTTATGGTTTTGTGACGCTGATACTTGGCTGAAGAAAGCAATAAGTGTTGAGAATGGTTGATGTATTTACATCAAAGTGATTGCCTAGCGCGGGAATTTTTTTAAGGTCCTCAGTTTAAGAAACAGAACTGCTATAAACGCCAGCAGATTGAAGCAGTCTTGATACTGAAAAATCCAATACATTTAAACCAACTTGTGTTATTAATCTCTGTTTCCTGTAACTCCGAAACACTTTAGATTTTGACAGCATTTTAAAAGGGTGCACCTGAGGAGTTAATTTCTCAATAGGGAATCGTAATTTTTGCAACCAGGCAAGAAAGCAAAGCAAAATCATGACCAGAGTTGATCACAAAGTTATTTCAAAATCGCAGAGTATCCATCTAGGTTCCAGGGATAAATTTGGAGCCTGGGTTTGGTCACTTGTATTATGTTTAAGTGTCCACGTTAATTCTTCTATGGCATAATCATAGTCCTGCTTTTCAAAGATATTTCTATCCCACTGCTTCCAATAAACCTCCATGATGTGAGGTTTTCTCTCTAAGGCACTGGAGTTAACACGTTGGTGGCACTTGTTTAACCCTAACAGACAAAACTCCACTGGTTGCCTATTTCCTAGCTTTGGAGTGGAGCTGAGGAAACACAGCTTAGGACGACAGTAGCTATTCCTGATTGTGTTCGAATGTGGGAAGAGGTGATCACCATCTGTCCTCTCCACCTGACAGAAGTGCTGTTCCACCTCTTCTTGCCAGTTCAGCACACTGCTGAGAAGTTTGCTGTATTGAAGGATCAATTTCCAAGCTCAGAAGGATTTGTTTGCTTGTGCACCTGTGCTCTAAAGGAAGTTTTCCTTTTGCTTGTGCCAGTTGGATGACTTGCTGAATTCTTTAGCATATATAAAAATGCAAAGTGCCTGAAATGGGAATCAAACGATAACATTATTAGAATTCCCTCTTGGGGTCGGATGAGACAGACGGCTGCATTAGGAGGATATGCCGAGGTATAGCTTCTGTAGTCTGAATTTGTTTCCTATTTGTTTCCCTTTCTGTGAAAGCAATGCACATATTAAATATCAATACACAGTCTAAATATCATATAGAACACAAAGCACTTATGAAATAAAGACAGAATGGATGATGAATTTTAAATCTGCCATTGACTGAGCTTCATGCACAAAAATTAGTAAGGCAACCCAGGTCCTCTGCATTCCACACTTCTGCAACCAGAAAAACCTCATAAAAACATGCTGCAAGAAAATGAAGATGCAATTTCTGATACAAGTGGATTTTCTTTTCTCAATCAATTAAATGAAACCAGCTAAATATTATCACTTGCTAAAATTTTTCAAAGTCCTCTTATGACACTTAGAACATAGTTCCCTTTTTGGGGGTGGGGCTTTGCCAGTCCCCAAACTTTATTTCCCCACTCTTCTCTCCTTCTTTGCTTCAGTCATTCTGGCTTCTAAGACAAAAGGTAGATGATGGGGTTTAGAACAAGAGGGAAGAGGCTGCTTTTCAAGATTAGAACTGTGCTCCCTTTAGGTAATGAGTAGAAGATGTGGAGAGGCAACTTCTAGGAAAATTAGGGAATCTTTAAAAACAATGTCTTTGTTAAGAGTGACACATGAGCTAAAACATTTAGGAAGAATTTCAGATTTCAATATTTCTCATCCTATGACAGAGATATTAAGGTCAGTCTTTAAATCAGGAAAAGAAGATGATGATAACAAAACCAGGATTCCTTAAGAAAATGTTAGGAAAATTTCATTTTCACCTTAGATAGTGTTATTTTATGAGGACATCAGTGTATAACAATGTCATTTGACATAAGAAGACTTGACTCCATACATATAAATTTGATAGAATGGAAGCAGGGAATAGGTCTTTGCCTTATGCAGCTGACTGTTACAAACATAGACAGAGGTGTCCATTAGTGAGTCATGAGACTTTATCTTCTTGCCTTCTGTTTAGGATGTCTGGATAATTTGGATGGAAATAAAAAGAAAAGCACTTTTATCAAAGTCGTAGATAACTTGAAACTGGCAAGGAGAATGAATATTTGCATGCAGAATGAATACTAAAAGAAAAAAAAAAAGACAAGCAAAAGCATGTGCTTAATTCCTAATGTCTTTAATACTTCTGTGTTTCCTTTCCTTTGAAGAACTTCAAAAAATTGAAATGGCTTATTCATGAATTTAATGAATCCAGGTTTGCAGTGTGGCTGGATAAAAATGTTTGAAATGAGTAAAAGAGAGTGCAGGGTGACCGTGTCTATTCCTAAAAGTGTTTGAACACGTGAAGAAGTGGTCACCATTATTTCTATTCTATGTGGAAAAGAAGAATTAATTGTCCTTGCTCCTCTTTGTTCCTTGATTCTTTTTAGATTCGTATTTGCAATAATTTCCTGATTTTTTCCTCGGATTTAATTCTACCCTTGAAACTAGGAACTTCCAACAAATGAAGCACACTATTTGCACTTTCTAGATTAATTTTTCTCCTAATTGGTTGTACCAGTGTGCCAGAAATAGATTTGACATGCTTGGTATAAATATGAAAAAGCTGGGTTTTTTGGCTGCACATGGAATCATGTATGAAATAATATAGAATTATGTGTTTAACACTGTTCCATTCATGTGTGTTGTGAAGCTTGCAAATCAGATTCGGTGTTAGAGTTTGCAATGCTGAAGTTTCTGATTTTTTTTTTTTTTTTGGAACAGTCTTCAACCATTTCCAATTTATAGGGCATTTGAATTAAGATGCACCAGAGGGTGGGCATTTGGTTTATTTTAAGATGTCAGTTGACTAGTTCTTGGAAACCAGCTGATATTTACTTAGCTGCTTCCTCCGATCAAGGGCTTCATACTTTCTTACTCATGTACAAGATACTGAAACATGCTGAATTGTAATCTGTGAGGGGGAAAAAAAACAGCATTGTTGATTGTTGAAGGATACTGCACTCATTTATCATTACTGAAAGCTCCTGTACTAAATGGAAGACTTCATTTTTAAAAACTGAAGAATTGTTTTCTAGAAATAAAGTAAGAATTTGAGAAAAAATAGTGAATCTGATGAATATAAATCTTAGCCCTCTTCTTCATGTCTTGCAAATTGTGTTAACATAATACAATAAAAAAGATTAGAACATTTTCCAAAGTTTACTTGATAGAATTGTTATAGAGTTTAAAATATGTTTCTCATACTGTATTGGTTTAAACAATGTCCCATATAGTATACTAAATTCTAGAAAAGCCACAATGTTTATATACTCCCAAATTGAAAATGTCGTCAATGCTGAATGGATAAACAAATTGTGGTATTGCTGTATAATGAAATAGTACTTGTCAATAAAAAAAACAAGACTACTGATAAGTGTAACAACATGGATAAATCACAACAACATGCTGAGTGAAGAGGACACAGATGAAGCCCTTATATAATGATGCCATAATCCATACGGTCTGATCTCACTTACATGAATTTCTAAAACATGGCAAAACTAATCCACAGATTCAGAATGTGGGTCTGTGTTTGCCTCAGGCCAGGGGTGAGGGCTGAACAGCAGCATGAGGAAATATTTCAGGGTAAAGTAAATGTTCTCATCAGGATTACACGAGTGGCTACACAGGTGTGTAAATGTCTCAAACCACATGGAACTCTACATTCAAAATTGGTGTAGTTTATTCCATGAAAATTATACTTCAGCAAAGTTAATTTAAGAAATAAACTAGAAGTCTATGTACATGGATTTCTGATCATGTGGTCCACCATGAAAATATTCAGACATAGCTTTTTTTGATGATCAAAATTAACATTGTAGACTTGTTGAAAGTCTCTCCTGCCTATATACTGAAGTTCCTACAGTCTGCAATTAGCAAGAGCTGAAAACTGAGGTTGCCTTGAAGAGAAGTGGAATGACATCTGGGGAGCATCTTTCTGGCTCTGACTAAATGTAGTGCTGTGTTTAAGAATTTCTCTCAGAAAGGAGATCTTTTGCTGTTGGGATCTTTCACGATAAACCAGGTTGTTGAAGCATCTTATATGCAAGAGGCCTTAGTAGGGGGAGTCAGACCTAGTATCGGGATAGGAGCTTCAGGACTGCCATGGAAGGAAAGTGGAAGCAATTGAATTAGTATGTAGGGTGGTTGTAGTCAGTCAAGAGGGAAATGTGTATAGCACATAATAGGGCCCTTCAACATAACCTTCTAGGTCTACAACAAAGTTTGTTTTTATAGCACTGTTGGTGCCTTCGTCCAATGTGGCCAAAGTAGAAGAGGAGCTATTTGTTCCCCTTAAAGTTTTTATAGTTCTAAAATTTAACACTTTTTAACATTCTGCCACATTCACATCATCTACAGCAGTATATACATACACATTTATACAATATTTTCTTGAAAACAGAGACGTTAATATAAAAAGTGAAGGATTCATGACAATGATCATACATGGAGAAAGGAGAAATAAGTCTTTGTTCTCTTGTGCATGGTATAATTCTGTGGAGCGATATTTACAGCTATATATCAATTGATACAACATTTAAACAATTTTTATATTCTATGTCAACTTCCACAAACAAGAGAAACCATTTGATAGTTGTGTTTTGAATTCCGACTCCCCGTCCTATTCCAGCTCCTTGCTAATGATCAGCCTGGGGAGTAGCCGGTGATGGCTCACATACGTGGGCCCCAGACACCCGTGTAGGACACTTGGATGGAGTTCCAGACTTGGCTTTCATGAGGATTTGGAGAGTGAACCAGAGCATGGAAGATATCTTCCCTCTCTTTCAAATAAAATAAGTAAATAAATACATAAATGACAAAAATAATTTAACAATAAAAAAGCTTCAGAAGTTTGCATTTCAGGAACTTACTCCTTCCTACATAAATCTGTAGAACTCATTTGACTTGCTAGATTTTACATTTAATCAATTTTTGGTGTTTAAAGAATATGACTTCATGCAATTTATATACAGATTTGGGGACAAGATGATTCTTCCCTCCCTCCCTCCTTTCTCCCACCCACTCCTCTTCCTCCTCCCTCTTCTTTTCCTGTTTTATTTTTTACTGAGATCAATTTGCAGTTATTTTTTAAACTCATAAGATTAACCCTACACTAAGTAGAGAGTTTGATGATTAGAAAAAAGAAAGAAAGAAGTAAAGAACAAAAACAAACAAGAAAAACATTGTTCCTTGACAGTCAAGACAAAGGTGTTGAAAGTCATCACATCTTAAAGTGTCAGTTTCTCCCCTATAGATCAGAGACCATATGATATTTGTCTTTTTGTGACAGGCTTATTTCACTAGGTATAATGGTTTCCAGTTGCATCTGTTTTGTTGCAAATGACAGAATTTGATTTTTTTACCACTGTGTACATAGTGTATATATACCATAATTTCTTTATGCAGTCTTAAATTGATGGGCAGCATATGTGTAATAAATGATCAAATATCTGCTTGTAACAAGTGAAAGAAGGCTCCAGGAAGCCATTGTTGTGAAAGGAAAAGGAAACACAAAGCCTGACTTTTAGCCTGTTGAAATCCATAAACTCAAATTGTGACTTTAACAACAAATGTTTTCCTCAGTATTTATTTTGAAGATGAAATTTTCTAAAACATTATTTTAGAGTAATGAATTATGCTAAAAACCACTCAAAATGATCAAATTCAGGGGCCAGCACTATGACGCAGTGGGTTAATGCCCTAGCCTGAAGTGCCGGCATCCCATATGGGTGCTTGTTCTAGTCCCAGCTGCTCCTCTTCCGATCCAGCTCTTAGCTATGGCCTGGGAAAGCAGTAGAAGACATCCCAAATCCTTGGGCCCCTGCACGCACGTGGGAGACCTGGAAGAAGCTCCTGGCTCCTAGCTTCTGATGGGTGCAGCTCTGGCCATTGCGGCCATCTGGGGAGTGAACCAGCGGATGGAAGACCTCTCTCTCTGTTTCTCTCTCTCTCTGTAACTTTGACTTTCAAATAAATAAAACAAATCTTTAAAAAAATTCGGGTACTAATTTCAAATATTACTGCTAAATTTATTTTAAATGAGTTTGCTATCTTATTATAATTCTCTTTAGAGTTCTCTAAATTCTTAATCTCTTCCTTGTTTCTAGGGGATAATTAAGACTGATACTTGGGGCTAGAAATGGTCAGAAAGAAAGTAACTTTTGCTTATAAATTTTTTTTAATCATTCCATTAAATACAGCATTGTCTTCCCAGAAGACAGAATTACCATATTTCCAGGGATGTTCTGTACATAAAAAAGTGTGAATTCTGGTTGTTCCTCAATTAAGTGTTTGTCAATGTATTCAAGTACTATATATATTTTTTTCCTGTAGAGTAAAAAAAGTTTAACCCATAATAATTGACACACTGGCTTATTTCTTAGTAATTTACTTTGTGGGTTTTCTGTTTATTTGCTTTTAAATAAGGATCAGAGTGTGCAAATTGCTGAATAACTAATATAGCAAGGTTTTCAATCTTTGTATTGTGATATGTTGGGGGGCTGTGAAATTAATGTAGCAGGAGGTAAGAGTGTTAATTGTTAAATGAATAACAGAAGTAACTATGCACTTAGTCCCCATGTAGGACCTCTGTCCTTAATGAGTTGTACTATGAGAATTAACTACAAAACTTGTTCTCAAACTGTACTTTATATGTTGTATGTGTGTGGGGGATGCAATTGTTGATATCTGTACTTAGCATAATGTTGGTGATCTGTACATAAAATTAAACTAGTCAAAGTGGAAGTTCTCTCCTCCCTTCAGAGAAAGGTACCTCCTTCTTTGATGGCCCATTCTTTCTACTGGGATCTCACTCGCAGAGATCTTTCATTTAGGTCCTCTTTTTTTTTGCCAGAGTGTCTTGGCTTTCCATGCCTAAAATATTCTCAAGGGATCTTCAGCCAGATCCGAATGCCTTAAAGGCTGATTCTGAGGGCAGAGTGCTGTTTAGGACATCTGCCATTCTATGAGTCTGCTGTGTATCCCACTTCCCGTAGCCTTGGAAACTCATGACTAGAGCCTAGGGAGATTACTGACGCCATAAACAAGAGTGTCAAATTGTAAAGTCAACAACAGGAGTCACTGTGTACTTATTCCTCATGTGGGATCTTTGTCCTTAATGTGTTGTACAATGTGAATTAATGCTATAACTAGTACTCAAACAGTGTTTTACACTTTGTGTTTCGGTGTGGGTGCGAACTGTTGAAATCTTTACTTAATATGTACTAAATTGATCTTCTGTATATAAAGATAATTGAAAATGAATCTTGATGTCAATGGAATGGGAGAGGTATTGGGAGATGCGAGGGTTGTGGGTGGGAGGGAAGTTATGGGGGAAAAAGCCATTGTAATCCATAAACTGTGCTTTGGAAATTTATATTTACTAAATAAAATTTTAAAAAAATTAAACTAAAAATGAACCATAATGAACAAGGGGATGGGAGAGGGAGTAAGAGGCGGAATGGGAGTCGGGGTGGAAGGGCAGGTAGAGGGGAAAGAACCACTATTTTCCTAAGGTTGTACCTGTGAAAAATGCATTCATTCTGCAAAAGTTTTAAAATATGAAATTATAGACAATATCAGTGTTCATCTCCCATAGAAACCACAACAATTGTTTGCAAAGCACATTTTTTGGGTATGGTCATGGATGTGGATACCTATGTGCATGGTGTGTGTGTGTGTGTGTGTGTGTGTGTGTTTGTAATGAATGCTGGATTCAAAATCAAAGTGCTCTTTAATGTGTGTTTGGAATAGCAGAAACATTTAAAATAGTTTACAAGAGTATCTTAGAGAATAACTGAGGAGTGTATGATGGTTGAATTAATTAACAGCCTTTTTATGAAGAGCTAGATATTGAGCAAGTATTGAGCTGAACATTCAAAATCATAGATTTCCCTGCAATGAAAACAAATAAGAATATTTGATTCACAGATGGATCTCTTACATTTTTACTGAGGTCATAATACTTTTTTTTTAAATCATTACTTTAACAATATAAACACTATAATATATTTTCAGGACATTTCAAAAAATAAGACTTTATTGAACACCTGTGGTTCACATTTTATGAAAATAATAAAATGATCATCAGTTTTTTCTTGTATTTTTTTTCCTTGCCTAGAAGGCTCTACTTTCAGCTGGTCACAATGACAGGTACTATGTATAATTCAAATTTTTCTGTCTTCCTTAGAGATGGGCTTCCTGAGACACCAAATTCAAAATATTTCCTTTAAGTCTGTCAAAATAGTTTTCTCTTCTTATTAAAATCTATTTTCATTTTATTTGAAAGACTGAGAGACAAAGGCACAGAGATCTTCCATCTACTGCTTCACTTCCCAGCTTAGTTGGGCCTGGCTATCACCAGGAGCTAGAATTCCATCTAGATCTCTCCACTGGGTGTTAGGGACCCAAGTACCTACAGGGTATCTGCTGTCCCCCAGGGCGTGCATTACCAAGAAGCTGGGTGGGAAGTAGAGCCCCCAGAACTTCAATCAGGCATGGCGACATGGAATGTGGGCACCTCAAGCCGTATTTTAACCACTGTTCCCTGTTTTTTTTTAATAACACTTATCACCACCCTAAATTATCTTCTTTTATGAACTATGTTTTATTCTGTATTTTCCTGATCACCAATGTAAAACCTACCTGTTCATGTGTCTAAAATGTTAGGCTCCACCAAAGCAAGGTCCTTGGTTAAGTTTTTCAGTACACACCTTAAAAAATGTCTCTGACAAAATAGCTCCTCAGTAAATATTTGCTGACTAGGTGGATAATCTCAATTCAGAAATAAAAAGAAAACATGTTCTTGCTTTGAAAAACATTCTGAGAGTGAAATCAGAATATATACAATAATATAACTCTCATAGTAATTTCTTTTTGTCCCAGCTTTGTCCTCATTAGCCCTACTATATTTATTTTTTATTTATTCTGCATAGAAGTGTTTGGATTCCAAGTCTTGAGTGGCATAGGAAATCATCAGGTTTTTTTTTTTTTTAAGAGCTTATTACCAGCACTGACCAGCAGTGACATTTAAAAATGGAATCTGCAACAAGTATCATGAATGCAATTAATGCACTGGGTGTTTGTGACTGAGGTGGGTTTCTTAGTACATCACTCTGTGTCATGTGCTGTTTAAGGGGGTCAACATGAGCCCTCACTGCATTAAAGTCCACTACATCTACTATAGTGAGCTTTTTTTTCCAGTAAGCAAATTAGTATGTGTGGATGATTACCCTCCTTATTATAGGTTGGGAAGCTAATATATCTGCCTAAGTGCACATTTAATTGAACGGAAAACAGGTACATATAAAGTGTGCTGAAAGGAAATAAGACAAAGCCTTTAAAATAAGAATAAACTGACTTTATGTGAAGGGTGAAATAACTAAAAAATAATATGATTAAGCTGACTGAAATTATTTGGAGGAAAATTTCTATAGATAATTAAATTTAGTTTTTTAAATTAAAAATTATACAATATGCAATATGCTAGGTGGGACAGTAAAATAGGGACTGCAGACTACAACAGCAATGTGTCTTTCATACCTAAGCTTTCATAGTGATCATGGAGCTATTATTTAAAATATGCTCTAGTTATCTGGCAAAAAGAGACTATAATAAATACGGGATAGTCACATTAATACCAAGCTACAATTAATAGCCTTCAAATTGAAATTCAGTTTATTTATCTACATCTTTCTCCAGATGAATGAAACCCTAAGGAGCTAAGACTTCAAATCAAGTTGTTTATTATTTGATCTTGAAGATGATCCAGAGAAACAAGTGTTCAATGTTTAAACTCTCAGGCCTAAAATAAATATTTGAGACAGACTCTCATCTTTTGTTGATTGTCAAATACACCACAAAATCTCACTTTTTCATTACCTAATTCTTTATTAAAACACAGAATTTCTTGAAAAAGAACACTTTGTCTCTCAGAGAGGGAATGTGTACTACAATAGAGTCTTTGACTACAATAGACTGATCATGATACAAAGATAAGGTTGAAAGGTAATATAATAATAATATCGACAAAATAGTATGAGCTTATTTTACTGAATCCTGAGTTACAGTTAGGTTCTCATAACAACTCTAGGAATTGATTAATCCAATAATACCTCTTGCCAATTTACAAAAATAGAACCTGTAACACTTTCTTAATTGAACCAAATAAATACATAAACTAGAAATGCACTAATATCCCTGAAATGACTTTATCATCAAAATGTAATGAATACAATAAGTTTTTAGAAATAATATGTTCATTCTATTATTGGCACAAAGTGCTAGTTTGGCTAAAAATGATTGATTGCTCAGTTTATTGACTGGCCAGTTACAACAATCCTATTTAACTTTACATTGGAATCTGTTGTCAAGTATGATCTAAGAGGGGGTGTTTAGCCTAGTAGTTAAGAAGCCCATGTTCCACACCAGAGTGCATGGGTTAAGTTCCTAACTCCCTAAGCACTGTTATATAATTTGCTATTTGAATATTATCTTTTTTTTTAATTATCAGAAGTATATCTTTAAAAATATTTTGTTTCATAATACTTGTTCAATTCTTTACTTAGTGTAGGGTCAATCTTATGAGTATAAAATTAATTGAAAATAGATCTTAATAAAAATAAGAATGAGAATAGGAGAGGGAAGAGGAAGAAAGGTGGGAGCATGGGCAGAAGGGAGGGCGGGATGGGAAGAATCACTATGTTCTTAATTTTGTATATATGAAATGTATAGTTTGCATACCTTAGAGAAAAGGTTTCTAGATAAAAAACTATTAAGAAAGAGATTAATATGCATAGTTTTTCTTTAATTCTATTACATAGTATGACACTCTATTACATAACATAAAGTAATATGCATATCTGTACATCAACCTGTGTGTACATCAAACTCTCTGAGGGGAAAGTCTATCATCAGATTTGCTAAAAGACCTCGGATCTTAGAAACAACAAGGATCAAAGGTATATAAATACACTCTCATAGGTTTGTTCTCTCCCATAAGTACCATAGTTCATTGTGTTCATCTGGAAGTGATAGAGAATACCAAGTCACAACACCAAACTTTGTGGAAAGTGCTTAAAAGACTGGTAACTGTCACCAGAGTATGGATCCCTGGGCTGCTACTTACTGGCCCTATGACCAGAGACAAACACTAATCTCTCAGTGTCTCCTTGCACTTATTTGTAAAATGGGAAATTTATAGCACTTACCTCTTAGGTTTATTGTGAGAAATAATGAGAAAATTCATGCATTACATTTAGGATATTGCTTGGTATTGAGTAAATGTTCATAAATGAGCTATTATTACAACACTTAACTTCTGGGGGAAGAGGTGAAATTTGAACAGTTATATGCATGAACTATGCATTCATTTTGCAATCTAACAAGATTAGGTGCTTTTTGAACATGCCAAAGGATATAAGAAATTGGATGCCATTTACATCAATTTTTAAGTTATAAAAATGCTATGTGTTTTTCAAGTACATCTACTGTCTTGTGCTACATAATGACATTCCATTCAATGGCAGACCACATGTAAGGTGGTGATCCCATAGGATTATAAAGGAGCTGAAAATTTTCTATTTCCTAGTCATCGTTAGCCCCAAAAATTATATCATAATCTCTTCCTCAAGTATCTGGCGTGATGCAGCCAGTCTTTAAAATATGGCACATGCAATTGTGTATGGTACATAATACTTGATATTAACAATAAATGATTGTTATTGGTTGATATATTTACAATGCTGTACTTTTCTCCACTATTTTGGGGGTTCACTGTTTCCACTTATAATAAAAGTTTACTGTAAAACAGCATGCATATTACAGCTACAGCAACAGCATACATCATGTATTTACTAGGTCTCTTGTTTTTACCAATACTCCACATCGAATTATTGACCTACACCTTGTAAGTTGTGTAAGTGAGCTCAGTAATCATATAATGCTAAGATCACCTAATAATGCATTTTTAAAATATATTTCCTATTGTTAAATAACACAAGACTGTATATGTACACAAACACATATGCAGTAAAGGTATAAAACCTTTATAGCAATTATAAAACATCAATTACCCTGATTAAAAAGTTTGGCAAGGGATGGTGCTGTGGCATGGTGGGTAAAGCCACCACCTGCAGTACTGGCATCCCATATGGGCACCAGTTTGAGTCTTGGCTGCACCACTTCTGATCTGGAAGATGGCCCAAGACCTTGGGTCCCTGCACCTGTGTGCGAGACTCAGAAGAAGCTCCTGGCTCCTGGTTTTAGATTGGCTCATCTCTGGCCATTGTGACCATCTGGGGAACAGACCAGTGTTTGGAAGACTTCTCTTTCTCTCTCTCTCTCTCACACTCTCTCTCCCTACCTCTGCCTCTCTGTAACTCTGCATTTCAAATAAAATATAAATCATTAAAAAATAAACTTTGGCAAATATGATAAGGAAGGATCTTAGCTATTTTTTATAAAGAAATAAAGGAACAAAACAGAAAATGTAACAAGGCTCAGTTGTGGGGAATAATGATACTATATTATATTTTATATTTTTGACTATGTTATAAAATATAAAATATTTACAGAATGCTTACTTACTAAAAAGTATAATGGATCTGGACAACATCAGGAACTTTATATTTAAAAATGACTGACTCAGATATACAAGTTGTAAAGTTATTCCAGAAGATCTTTTTATTATTTGCTATTCCTTTTGCTTCTGAATACTTGCCAGATATGTTGGTCATAGATATTTTAATCTTTAAAAGTTAAAATTTATAAAGACTATATTTAATGTTAACAAAATAGGATAAAATTCAATAAAACAAAGTATTTAAACATTGACAAAAGTGCAAATGTGTATCAGTGGTTACATTTATATCATTAATAATTTACTTGAATTAATTGTATATTTAGTTTATATTATCTTAATAACTCCTTGCAATATGCAACTGGTTTAAGTGCTGTTTTTCTGAGTTTTAGTTATAGTTATAGTTTGAATTCAAATGACTATCAATACACACACATACAACATGTATACATAAATTTACACACAATGAGAAGAGTCCCATAGAGCTGTTAGGTAATACATATGATTGGTTTGGTATTAGACAATAATTTAATACCTACTATGTTCCAATATAAGCATATATTTTAAGAAGATAACATTATAAATTCCCTTCAGAATGAATCATAATCAAATAATTGTATTTTGAGTTATAGAGTATGTTTAATTCATTTGTACAAAAATTTCTATAGAAAATAATAAAAACGTTCAGACCATATATGCTTCTTAAAGGCAGGGGTACACATTCATTTTTTTTTTAATTTGACAGGCAGAGTTAGACAGTGAGAGAGAGAGACAGAGAGAAAGGTCACCACCCAAATGACCACTACGGCTGGCACGCTGCACTGTGCCGTGCCGATCTGAAGCCAAGAGCCAGGTGCTTCCTTCTGGTCTCCCATACGGGTGCAGGGGCCCAAGCACTTGGGCCATCCTCCACTGCCTTCCCAGGCCACAGCAGAGAGCTGGACTGCAAGAGGGACAACCAGGACTAGAACCTGGTGCCCATATGGGATGCTGGTGCTGCAGGCAGAGGATTAACCAAGTGAGACACAGCACCGGCCCCTACACCTTCATTCTTATACACCATTCATACTGCCAACTATGTAGGGTTGGGGATGCACCGCTATTCACACACACACACACACACAAATAAAGTAAATGAGATGGATTCATTGAGAATTGTGGAATGTGATAATTCTTTGCAGTGATAAGTTATTTGTCTAAAGAGAGGTTATTCCTTTGATTGAGATAAAACTTGTAAAATTAGATATGTAGCTTGAAAGTCAGATGTCGATGGAAAAAAAGTTTCTGTAATAAAAATAACTATTTTTTTCTTAAAGATGTATTTATTTACTTGAAAAGATGTTACAGAGTGGGACAGGGAGAGAGAGAGAGAGAGAGACCACTTACTGGTTTACTCCCCAAATGGCCACAATATCCTGCACTGGGCCAAGGTGAAGCCAGGAACCAGGAACTCCATCTGAGTCTTAGACACAGTGTCAGGAGCCCAAGTACCTGGGTCATCCTTTACCAGTTTCCCAGTAGCATTAGCAGGAAGCTGGATCAAAAATAGGGCAGCCAAGACTGGAACCGGAGCTCATATGGGATGGTGGCATTGTAGGCGATAGCTTGACCCACTGTACCACATGCCAGCTCTGCTTCTTCTTTTCTAGCTGACACTTTAAAAACATTTATTTATTTCACCTGAAAAAGTTACAGTGAGAGAGAGAGGGAGAAAGAGAAAGAGATCTTCCATCCACCGGTTCACTTCCCAAATAGCCAGAACTGGGCTAGACCAAAGCTAGGAGCTAGGACCTTCTTGAATCTCCTACATAGGTGCAGGGGGCCAAGCACTTGGGCCATCTCCTGTTTATTTCCTAAGCCCATTAACAGGGAGCTGGGTATTGGAAGTGGAGCAGCTGATACTCAAACTGGCACCCACTTGAGATGCCTGTGCTGCAGACTGGCGACTTATCCCACTATGCCACAGTGCCGGCTCCTAGCTGACACTTTTGAGTTTTATTTGCTGCCGCTAAAATAAAGAAGTTGGTTAAACTTCTCCCCTTTCTCTCTTCTTTCGAGATGACAGGCCACATCCACCTCACCACACAAGAGGATATGTGACAGAAAATTAGGGACTACTCACGGCGATGGGGGCATTGATGTAATAAATATGAAGAGGTGAATAAATTCTAACCTCATGATATATTCCATGGGGAGAAAGTTCTGCATTTACTAACAAGGTAAAAAGTAAATATTGGGGCTCTTTTAAGATTACACATTCCAGCACTCAAAAATTTAAGTATAAATATAAATCTGTATATGATGAAATTAAAAATGTAAAGCAATATGTTGTTAATACACAAATGTATGTGAAATAAATGAGTATAGTGCACTTTATCCAGTACTTTTGCTGCTGTGTTTACATAATAAAATGGTTTAAATTGAGTAATTACTTTGGGATTGGAGTGTAAAGTATCTACTCTAGCTAGGATTAGAAGGATTGCTTCAATTCTGTAACATGAGGAAATA
This sequence comes from Oryctolagus cuniculus, assembly GCF_964237555.1. Classification (NCBI taxonomy): domain Eukaryota; kingdom Metazoa; phylum Chordata; class Mammalia; order Lagomorpha; family Leporidae; genus Oryctolagus; species Oryctolagus cuniculus. The sequence continues at coordinate 103,537,390 of NC_091437.1, read as the reverse complement.
TCAGTCATTTTTATTTATTCATTCAGTTATTAATACATCTATACAATTAGTATGGCAGAAAAAAATTTAAGCATAGAAGATGAACAACTAGTTAGTAAGATGAGTTTGTTATTGGACTGATAGGTAGCAATCAGCTAGAATGCATTTGTGACCACATAGAGCCACAGGTTCCATATAAATGCTATAAAATAAATGTGCAATAATAATGAAATAGATGACTTTAGTTTAGACTTCAGATAGGTTACACAGAAAGTTTAGTGGTGAAATAAATATTTATGCTAAGACTAGACAAATAAAAGTAGGGTAAAGGCAGACCAATATATCATCTGAAAATCAAGCTTAGGAGCTCTTTCTGAGGTGCTTGGCAAAGGTCCCTTTTCTTCCTGAAGGATGGACTCTTCCTGTTTTCCACAGAACCCCCAAACCCACGGAAGATCTTGTTTGAGGGTATGAATTAACCTTTCTACTCTAAGTCACGGGGCTCGGTGAGGGCAATGGACTTCTC